>NC_035436.2:113584870-113886843 GCF_002127325.2 Helianthus annuus
CCAAAGAATGAGATTTTACTTGTGTTTTTTTTTTACCTCTGGAATGAAATCAATCAGGCCTTCTGGTATGAGGATGATACCGTAATTGTAACCAGCATCTGCGCGTTTGCAGATTATATTTGTTATATAATCTGTGACACTCTTCAGAGTCTGCTTTTTGGCGGCAACCTGAATTAAACATCATCTTTTTTATTAGAAATTTAAATTACAGATAACATAAGACAAGGATAAAGGGATACCTCTTCTCCAATGATTGCTATGTTTGGGTGGGTCTGCAGTGCACACTCCAGAGTTATGTGTGATGCAGCACGGCCCATTAACCTTACAACTGCAGTTTAAGTTACAATTTGGAAGAAGCAAACAATTGTAATGTGTCAAGAAAGAGATTTGCACGCACAAATGTGTACACTTACAGTGGTAATATTTTCCAGTGGAACGTGCATCCACCATCAAATTTCCAATCATTTCTGAATATATCTGCATGTCATACATAGAATGAACACCTTGCTGAAAATAGATCTAGCTGCATAATATCCCTTCCTTCCATGAGTAAATTAAATTACCTTGCACGCAGTGTCAAACCCAAAACTTATTGGAACTTGTTTGCACTTCAAGTCACCATCAATGGTTTTTGGGCATCCAATAACCCGAGTTTTCAAGCCATTAGCCCTTGAATGAAACCGAAATTAAATTATGTTTGCTGATGTGACTTAAGGCAAGAAACAAAATATAACTTACAGACCTAAAGTTTTCGGCTAGCAGGCAAGCATTTGTATTTGAGTCATCACCACCAATGACTACAATTCCATCCAAATCAAGCATCTTGGCTGTTTCCCGAGCTTGGTGAAACTATATATAGAATCTCGTTAACAAACCAAACAAAACCTATGGTAATAATATATATATATATATTAAATCAAGGCATTGGAAATACCTGCTGAGGTGTTTCAATCTTGTCTCTTCCAGTACAGATCATATCAAAGCCACCCTAGATGATGATGATGATGATGATGCAGTTAGGGAATTGCACAAAAAAAAAAAAAAAAAAAAAGTGTTAAGAAGAATTATATTATGGATGCAAGATTACCTGATTTCTGTAAGGATAGACAAATTCATGAGTCAAGATAAGATATTTAGAGTTGAAAATCCCAGCAGGGCCACCTTGAAAGCCATAAATAGTGCTGCCTTGAGTCCGATTCTGTAAATAGTCTGTAATAGGATAGGATAGGATAGGAAAATGGTGATGAATAATAAGTTAGACGAGGTGGTAATGAAACATGCTGTATTGAAAAAATACCGAAAATTCCAGCAATGACATTGTGTCCACCAGGAGCCTGTCCTCCGGATAGAAGAATAGCAATGTTTAGAGACTTGTTTGGTAATGAGGCGCCTCCTGCTCCTGCTTTGAAGGATACTGATGGCTGGCCGAAAAGGTTTGGAAAGAGCTTTGCGATTTCATCTGGATTAGCGGCGGCAGAGGTGTTGGGGCCATCGACGACATGAAATGAAGAAGAAGAAGAAGAAGAAGATTTGAGCAGGGAGGGAAGAGGAATGGGGACTCTAAGGCGGCTACTCTCAACCTCACTGTAGACACAGGCCGACCGCCCAGTTTTCATCATCAACGCCGATCACAATCATGCACGTTCCTTCCTTCCTTCCTTCCTTTTTTCTAGATATATATTTTACAACATTTCAAAAACCCTTACCCTTTCTCTCTATTTTCACCCAAACCCTTGTTTTCATTCACCTTTTACACTTGGAGCTATACCATTAACTTACCTCCCTCCAACCATTTTTAGGAGATGTGTACCTCTCGTAAGAATCATCAACTTGTTTACTGTTTACTTTTTTCTTGTAACAAAAGTCCATAACATAGAACTCAATTTGAATAAGTTTAATATAATATTTATTTTAGAGTAAACTGCTATTTTGGTCTCTGAGATTTGGCCAGTTTTGTCATTTTAATCAAAATCTCAAAGTTTTTGTATCTGGATCCATCATCCATGTGGTTTCATTTTTGTTGTCATTTTAATCCAAATTTGAAATCAGATCAGATTCCCCTGATCAAACCCTTAAGTTTTGTCATTTTCTTCAAGGGTATTTTAGTCATTATCATTATAATAAGTTTATAAAAGCACACCAATTTCTTCATCTTCCTCAAATTAAAGCAGCTCTTTCTCTCTCTACTCTTCTCGCTAATATAAAACTCCAGCTCTCTCTTCGTTCTCTCTAATCTAAACTCACGGCGGCACACCGCCTTACCACCGCCACCATGGCAAGAGCTTTAGAGTCATCAGGGGGTTTTTCTTCATGAACAGGAGGTTAGATCGAGACAATGGCTTTGGCATCCTCCATCTCGGCAGTGACAGGTGCCTCTCCTCTCTTTCTAAAACCCATCCTCTTCACTCACAAAACCTTATTATACACATCATTGAATGATTCTCGAAGAAACCTCTCTTTCTCGCTAACTGGACGTCGCCGGAAGTTCACCGGAGAAGAAAGCTCTCGCCGGAAAGTTCGAAGTTCGCCACATCGGAGTTCATCGACTCACTGCGTCCACGTGGTCGGGAGGTATAACATACGCCAATCAATTCGTTTTGTCTATACTTGTGCTTGTGCTTGTGCTTGTTCTTGTTCGATTAAGTTTTCGTTGTAACGAAGAAGATGAAATCGGTTTAAATGTTTCAAGGATAAGAAAATTAAACCCCAAAAACAATACAGAACAACCTGGTGGTTGTTCGTTTGTTCTGTGATACGAAAATCATGGGGTCGACCAAACTGATCCCTTTTTTTTTCATTTTATTCGCTGCACGTTCTGTCCTTTTTTTTATATAAAATTGTTATATGAAACAGCTGAATGTCACATTAAGTTTAAAACAAAATGGTATTCGTCACAGAAATTGATCTGTTTCTTTGACTATTCTGCATTTGACTTTGGTATGGTTTTGGGAGTTCTTTATTTTCGCATATGGGTAACCGGGTTAGGGTTTTTGGTGGTGGAGGGTGGACGATTGTGGTGGAATTCAGTCGCATGTGGGTATAATGTGGTGGTGGCAGGTGGTGGTGGTATGGTGTAGCTGAACAAATTGCTCTGCATTTTTGAATATTCTGCATTTTTAATGATTTGTTATAATAAACTCATAATAATGACTAAAATACCCTTGAGGAAAAGGACAAAACTTAAGGGTTAGTTTAGGGGAATCTGGTCCGATTTCACTTTTAGACCAAAATGACAACAAAAATGAAACCACAGGGACCCAAATACAAAAACTTTGAGATTTGGACTAAAGTGGCAAACCTGAACAAACCTCAGGGACCAAAATGGCAGTTTACTCTTTATTTTATAACTTCATAAAATAAAATATTATAAATTTTCCGTCAAAATACGTCATTTAATCTAATTAAAGGAATTACCTCGTTGTCCTTGGTGTAACTCCTGTGGGTCAAAACCCGATCAATAGCGTTCACTTATCGAACTGGACATAAACTTCCAACACTAATAATTTGGCAGGAAGAAATTAGATGTGAAAGGAAGTTTATTCATTCACTGAAAGGGATGAGATGAGAAGAACAATTATCTATTATCTACTATAACAAATTACAGGCCGGGCAATAGTTCTTTACTTGGATTGGTGGAGGTGGGCGGCCACCTGCCAGCATTTCATTTTTTTTTTTTCTAAATTACGATTTTGTCCCGTTTATATTTATAGTCATGCATCCCGCTTCCCTACTGGTCCAACAAATTTACAATTTTATCTTGTTTTAAAATTACGATTTTACCGTCAGTTCAAAATTATGCTTTTACCCCCACTTAAAAATAAATTTACGATTTTTTTCCCAGCTAAAAATTTTCAATTTTTCCCTCGGTTCAACATTATGATTTTGCCCCGATTAAATTACAGTTTTGCCATTAGGTTTTTTCCTTATAATAACGATTTTGCCATCTGTTTAAAATTATGTTTTTACCCCCATTTTAAAATAAATTTACGCTTTTTTCCCGACTAAAAATTTCAATTTTGCCCTCGGTTCAAAATTACGATTTTACCCCGTTTAAATTTACAGTTTTGCCATTAGTTTTTTTTCACACATCCAAGTTACGATTTTGTCTTCAACCCTATTGGTCCATTTAATTTACGATTTTATCCATGAAACAAAATTATGATTTTCCCCTCAGTTCAAAGTTACGTTTTCCCCATCGTTTTAATTTTTCTAGCAAAACTATAAAAGTTTTTTTTAATTGGTTGACTCGATTTAAATTTTTTTGGTCTAAAGGAGCTGCCTAAAATTACAGTCTTATCATCGTTTTAGTTTTTTTCCTAGCAAAATTATAGTAGTGTTTTTTTATTTGATTGAGAACTATTTGGCCATCGCCCCGCAACGCGAGCGGGGATCAACTAGTTTTCTAACAATATTCATAACTGTCTCACCCTATTCTTATATCAAGCCTGCCTTGTGGTACTCACATAGCTAATGTCATGAAATCCATTGCAAAATCAATGTATGGGGTTGGTTTCTTCGTGGGCCTGTTGCTATTTCTAAGTATAGGTATGGGCTGGGTGGCCCATAGTAGGAGACGAGGTTGGTTTTTGTCTACGTGTCCTCCATGGTCTCGAAAAGTATGTATGTACGTATGTATGTATTGTGTGTATGAGAGAGAGAGAGAGAGAATATAATAACCATGTTTATTCGTCGTATACATAGGAATTGCATTCATGCTTTAATCGGCGATCTCTGTCTCCGTTCCACGCTGCTTCTTTCGTTGATTCTGCGCAATGGCGTTGTTCGATTAATCAATTCCCCTCAGGCTCCTTTATTACTTACTATACGTAATATTGTTATTATTGCATTCAAGCTCGTGTATCTATCTATCTGTATTTAAGAATTGCTTGTATCCATCCATCCAGGGGGCTAGAGCGTGGTTTACATGGGGAGATGCGACAATGTTGGCCACTTTTTTCCTCTAAAAGCTTTTCAGATTGGGTATGCACGCGGCACAATTTCTCATCTTATTATTAGGGTTTTCATTTCATCATTCCTAACGTAATCATGTTTAGTTGGCAGTAAGCTTCAATTATTAACATATTATTATTATTAAATCAAATGTTGGTTATTTATTTTGCAAAAAGGAGGAGGGGTTTAGGCTTACTAAATAAATATTTGTAGTTGAAATTGAGTGTTTTGTTGGGTTATATGTTGTGTGAGGCTGATGCAGTTGAAGAAATGCTGCTATTTAAAAGATGAATTGACACTAGTTGTGTTGTGTGTAATTGAATTCAATGGAATTGGAATCTGAATTACATGCTCCTTTAATTACTTTATGATGGATGATGCAGGGATTTGCAGTCTTATCTTTCTGATCTTAGCCTTTTCCTGGCACCTGAGAGCAAGACATTTTACATATTGGTGGATAACAGACCATGGCTGGAGGACTTGGTCTCAGGGCCCGCACACCTGTGGCAGTTAATGGTTACCAAGGTCGGCCAAAACGTCCTCCTAGCTTTTCTTTTCAAAGCTTCATCCAATCCAAATCCAAATCGGAAAATATCTTCTTGGTTTTGTTTTCAGTCCAGGCTGTCCCCCTTTGCAATCACAAGAGGCCAAAAGGAGGAGGAGGAAGAGGAGATTAAACAGGATCCCCAGCGCTCCAAACCTTCAAGACAGTTGAGAAGATGGTTGTCAATGGCAACACAAACAAGAAAGAGGGTCTTGCTACCTGTAAAGAAGCTAAGGACTTCCTTGCTTGCAAATAGCAAATTGCACAGAACCCTCTATGGATTTATCGTTTTTCAAGTTGCATGGAAAGACGTCCGTGGTATCAATTATTTGAACCAGCTTCAGGTCTTTCAGTTCAAACAAAATCAGACTACACGTTTGTGCTATATATTAATATTAATTATTAGGGACCTGATATTTTAGTGTATGAGCAGACTGATACATCTCTTGCTATAGAGGCGAAATACATGAGAAGATGGGAATTTGATAGCATAGCTCAAGCTGCTAATGGCATAACTTCATGGTTTCTAGGGACTCCATATGAGCGTCTTCTTTTGGAACATCACCTCAACTCTATGATAGGTATAATAATATGCTAGAGATGATGATGATGATGATGATGATAAAGTATATTAAATGATATAAGCTTTGTTTGACAGGAGAAGCATTTCATGAAGCTGGTATGGATACTCCAAGCACCTGCGGTTCATCAAGCGATGATGATAAAGTGTTGAACAACGGTGTGTTATCAGAACATGAATCTCCATGCAGCAGCAGCAGCAGCAGCAGCAGCCAGTCAGAAGAAGCTTTAGAAGAAACAAATATACAAAATACAAAGTTAATAAATTCCTCAGATGTTGAGAATGATACATCTTCCAGTGGAAGTATACCCTCTCCATGTCCAAGTGAATGTGTAGAAGCAACCCAATACAGAGACGTATTGCTCTTATTCCGGTTCAACGATGCTGACCTCCCATTTAAATTACAAAAAATAATAATGCTCGATCTACGGTTACTTACTTTACTAGAGGCTGGACTTCCATCATGGGTTATTTTCTTTCAGTCTTATCCAGTTTTCTGTCATGTTTATCGTCCATGGATGTGCCCTTTAGCAAGAACTCTATACGTTGCAATATCCTTTGTTACAGTCTTGATCGGTTTCTATGATCTGTACAAAAACATCCCTGTTCTTAAAGCAACGGCTTCCCGTTTGTTCGGACCTTTGTTTGATTGGATAGAAACATGGGAGATGGTATCGAGGATTAAATACTTGGGTACTATGTTGTTTCTGCATAATGCGGAGAAGGCGGTCATGTGGTTTTTGATGGTGACACGCGCTTTTAAGTCACTTGTTTCGTTTCTCACACAGCCATTAGTTGCACCGTTTATGGTAGTTGTGGATGGGCTTTTTCCGTTTTGGAATGTGTTTATGCAGATGGGAGAACGTTTGCACTCATTCATTTGCATGCTTGTGGGGACATCTTGGAATCTAGTGGACAATTGCGTCGACACACTTCTGCTCCCTGTGTGGTACATCTCATCAGTTATTTGCAACTTCGGTAATTAATTTATTTCTCTCATTATTCACCACCATTTAATTATTAAATATAAATAAATAAATAAATAAATGGGGCTTTGCTAATCTATTTCTCTCACCATCTTCTAATTATAAATAAATGGGGCAGTCAGTGTTTGATCTCAATTGAGTCATGGGTCAGATGTATAATTGAGTCATGGGGTGCCCCGTGATGAAGCGTGGTTCGTGGCCGCCGCCGGTGCATGTTGGTGACCACGCGTGAAATTTTGAAAGTTACCTTTGAGGAGGGGACCGTTGGGGGTGTTTAAAAATAAATAAAAAATAAAGAATTTAAACACTATATATATGCTATCCACCTTAACCTTTAAACCCACAAAAAAAATATCTTAACCTTTCAACCCACAAAAATACCATCTCTACCTTAACCTTTAAACGTGACGAGGCGTATATTATATTAAACACTTAACCGAAAACCAAAAGAATAGTGATTTAAACGCCATGTTACAACCGCACGACACTCTTAACGAACCCTTTAGGTCGATCCTACTTCAACGCAAACGCGAAATATGTGAAAAGTGGGGTTGGGAGATGCCGTAGAATTTTTAATTTTTTTTACTTTGCAATGTTTAGGTTTTTTTTAAAGTAATGTTTATTTAAATGAAATTGTTATTATTAATTTATTATTTAAAAAAAAATCCATCACTAGTGATGGCATGGGCACCCCCACTAAAATCCATCACTAGTGATGGAATGAAGTTCGATGATGTGGCGGAAGCTGGTTGAGTGTGGTGAGTGATGAAAAGTGGAGCACCCCCACCCCTAGGGCTGGCAATTCTGACACGAACACGCTAACACGACACGACCCTACACGAAGTTATCATGTTTCGTGTAACAGGTTTCGTGTCTAAAACAGGTCGACACGATAAGACCTTAACAGGTTTCGTGTCTAAACAGGTTAAAACCCGTTAACCTGTTAAGACCCGTTAAGTACATGTTAATAATTAAAAATTAAAAAATATTATATGTGGGTGTGGACATGGGGTCATCAGTCATGGGACCTGGGATGAATTATACACAAACACATGCGGTTCTTTTTCACAATCCAAACCCTAATTTTTAAATCACTCTCACAATCACCACCATTCCCAATACGGTTCACAGCTTCCCCAATTCGGTTGTGTTCGTGTCTTTTACAGGTCGTGTTCGTGTCTTAAACAAGTCGTGTTCGTGTCTTAGCATGTCGTGTTCGTGTCTTAAACAGGTCATGTTCGTGTCTTAACAGGTTGTGTTCGTGTCTTAAACAGGTCGTATGATACGTTGGTAATTTTTTCGTGTATTAACAGGTCGTTTCGTGTAACCTGTTTATTAACCGGTTCGTGTTCATGTTTCGAAAATCTGACACGATAAAATTTCGTGTCGTGTTCGTGTTTACGTGTTTCGGGTTCGTGTCTTATCGTGTTCGTGTCTTAACATATCGGGTTGACCCGTTATGCCAGCCCGGCCACCCCCTTATTATTATTGTTTTTTTTTAAATTACAATTAACGCATTAATAAATTGTTATAAAATAAAAAGCAAAATGAGCATATAATAAAGTTAGACCATGTGTAGTGGTAATGCCCCTACCTTTGGGCGTTTTGCGCCATGTGGCAGCCCAGTCAGCAATGGGGCATTATGGGGCGTTTTCTAAAATGGGTGTAGTGTGGATGTGGGCATTATGTTAGAAGAGGTGTAATAAAATTAAATAAAAAAAAAACCATAAAAAAATCTTATTGGCCAAACAAAAAGGAGATAACTGTCATTGGCCAACCCAATTCTTCTCCGGCGTGGAATTAACAACCTGCCAACCCAATTTTGGCCAAAAAAAGGCCCACGGGGGCGGAAGGTCCGGCGTGGAGCCCAAATTCTAACGACTACGCATGGTCTTACAAGTTTGAACTCAACCCATTGTGACTTGTTATCTTGTCACCTAACTGCAGCGACAGGTGTGATGAGCCCAATATTGTTGTGCCTTTGGAGAGCAGTTTGTGCTCCAATACAAGTGGTTCTTGGACTATCCAAGTTTTTGGGATATATATACAAGTACATATATGAGTCACTTGGAGGTATATGGCTGTTTGTGAGCCCCATATTAAAGGTAGCTTCAAAAGCTGAGGTGGCAGCCACGCACACTTATGAGGTTTCTATGTGGCGCGCTCTTTGGAATGACCTTTTCTCTAAGCTTTTCCGAGCTATCAAGAGCATTTTATATGGTGTTGTTGCATTCTTTGCAGCTTGCAATAGACACCGATTAAGGTTAGATTCATTGCTCTTGGGTGGTTCCCAGTATTATTTTATATTAAAAAAAATATTAATTTATAATTAATATAACTTAATAATAATAATTGTGGAGGTGGTTCCTATAAATAAACACCTTTTAAAGAAAAAGTGTGTTTTTGTATATGCAGTATATACAATCATGTACGGGAGTTCATTCAAAGACTTCATCAGCCAGCCCAGACGCCCCCAGTAAGTTGCTTATTCCAATCTTATTATCAGGTCGCTAATGGGTTATAGTGTAGATTGTAATGGGCCGGGTTGGTATGAGCCGCACATGCTATCCATATTTTAGTTTACTTGTAAATAACTATAATTGCAAAAACAATACAAATCTCTGAATAAAGAGATTTTGTTTCCTTAAAAAAAACTAGCACTCTGAGTAGCTGAAAAAGCAATTTGGGAGGTAGTATGCTTCAAAATTTACTGCTTGCGGTATGCACATATAATGTATATATGTGTGGGCGCTCGGGGGCAAAAGTGAAAGTGCACTAATTTTAACGTTATTTCCTGAAAATCATGTTAAAAGAGGGGGATGGTTAATCATGCATCATGTGGTGGCGTTGATAGCCGAAAGACAAGGGAATACATGCACTAATTGGCCTTTGTCTGAATTGCCGAGTGGTATTGTCCAAGGTTTGATGCAAAACTATCATCGAGCCGGGGGTCTCACTGGAAGCAGCCTCTCTATTCCTACGGGGTAGAGGTAAGGCTGTCTACATGTTACCCTCCTCAGACCCTACCTTAGCTTTGCTATAGGTGAGATTTACCGAGTATGATGATGATGACAATCCAAAAGCTATTCTTATCAAACTTTCAGCTTATATTCATGGAAAGTTAGTTTTCTATAACTTGGGTTTTTTCTTTATTTTATACACAGCCAGAACCCAAGGAACTTAGGTCATTGCCTACTAAAAGCACAAAACAGAGTTGACAACATCTTTTTATGTTTATCAACGAATTCTGCTGGTTTTATTGAAGGATTGGCCCATAAAGAAGCAATGGTTTTCGGTCTTTCTGGGTTTGAGTTTGTATTTTCTTTTCTATTTCAGAGGGAGATGTAAATAGATCTTGATTTCTTTAGCTATGAGCTTATTTGTTTTTTAGCAATGAAGTAGAGTTTATGTGTATATTCGTTATACTAGTTATTTCATGTAACCTAACAAAGCTAGACAGGGACACGTTCCTTTCAGAATCAATAATATGTGCGAATAATGCATAATAGACTTGTTGTACATAGTGCATAGAAGATAAGTAGTGGGAGAGAGGAAATAAGATGGTTGTGTAAATGTCTTATGTTTCACATTAGAAGAAGCATTATGTACAGGTACATTATGCGGTATATGTATTTATGTATGAATGATAATACAGGTAGATGATACTTTAGTTTTCCAGTTTTCTACTATTCTGAATCATGTACTTTGCTTGTGTGATTTGAACTTAAACATGGCCGGCTAACTGCCTAATAGCCTGTTAGACACGATGAATCTTTGTTGATTGGCTTGTTTAATTATATTTTAGTTATGAATGTGTGATTTACTAAAGTTCTTTATCACAAACTTGTGATGTATCTAATTGCATGTTATTATTGATCTTTGAGTTGGTGTGTGGCTAAATCAGTTGTTATGCCTATTAGTTTCGATTTATTCTATCTTTTGGTCTGGTAATAGACAAACTAATTAATGGGTTGGTTAACTGTGTGAACTATTAGGTCTTGTACGTGTATTTAAAAAAAAAAAAATTAGTGTTGCAGAAACTTGTGTATGAATCGATTTATATCGAAACTTTGGATCACCACCAGGAGGAGTTTAGATGCAAACCAAAGTCTAAATTGTAAGTTTTCACCTATGTATTTTATAATAATTAGCAATAATTATCTGTTATATATTGGCCTTTTAATATATGTAAATTTATTTCAAAATTATTATATTTTTCTCGAAATTTCAAAGAAAAAACTTTGACATTGTCTTAATTATGAGTGGTTTTAAGGAATATTTATATGATATTTTATCATTTTTAACTTATGAAAATATTTTATTTATTCAACTCATATAATACATGGGACTATAATCTAATACTAGTGGGGATGCCCGCGCGTTGTAGCGGGTGTTCCGAATGATATAAAATTCAATGATGTCTATTATGAACCGAGTTGATTGGACAATCATCAAAATGGACCAAAACACCAACATCCAGCAATCATCAGTGTCACAGCCGCTTGTTTCCTGTACGAATTAGAGGAGCTTTAATGTGAGGCTGTTTCTTTGCCTTTCTAAAGGCATATGCCATTGCAAAGAGAAGCGGCACAACTGATGAAGTTATAAGCACCACTATAAGTAGGGCTGTAAACGAACTGAACGTTCAGTGAACAGTTTGTGAACCGTTCGGCGGGAAGTTCGCTTATGTTCGTTCAATTAGCTTAACGAACGAACACGAACAAAGGTCTCGTTCGTTCGACTGTGTTCGTGAACGTTCGGTAATATGTTCGTTTATGTCTGTTCGTGTTCGGTTTTTTATGTTTATTTTTCTAAAAGTTTTTAATGTTTTATTAATTTTTTACTTTCCCCATATGTATTATTTTCCTCTCTCTGGCCCTCTCCCTCTTTTGATATCACGCTACTTGCTTATCTCCAATCGATTGAACCCAATATTATCTATCCCTTCAATCTTTAAATGGTTATATTTAACTACTTTCGTTGTGTACAATGTTTAAGATTAAGGGTGCCTTTTTTTTATTTTCAAAATTAAAGTTCATTTGTGTTTGTTTGTGTTCGTTTACGTTCGTGGTTAGTGTTCACGAACTGTTCGCGAACAACCAAAATTCCTTAACGAACAAACACGAACACAAACTTCTGTTCGTCATGTGTTCGCGAACAGTTCACGAACATCCAAATTTCCTTAACGAACGAACACGAACATAGCCTTGTTCGTGTTCGTTCGGTTCGTTTACAGCCCTAACTATAAGTGTTCTTTTCTCTTTGTTAAAGTTGGACCGGGAGTTTACAACACCTACCAGTTAAGAAACAATAATAGTTTAGCACTTAAGCATATAAGATAAAAACATCCAAATGTGTACCTTCTAACTCAGATTATAACATAAAAATGAGGAAAAAAAATATTCGATTTAGCATTTTCTATTTCTTGGTCCCGTGAAAAACCAAAGAGGTGATAATGGGCCTAGGGGTGTTAATCGTGTCAGGCTGAACCCAAACACGACCCATATATTTATTTGTGTCAAAAACATCAACCTTAGTCCAGGGACAATTCAAATCCTGTGCCCTGAACACAGACCCTTTTGACTCATTTATGTAAACGAGTCGAATGGGTTGGCCTGTTTAGGTAAACGGCTTGATGGGTCGACTTGTTTAATTGATAGAGTTAAACAACATGAACATGGCTCTTTTAGTTAAACCAGTGACAACCAGAAACCTAAATATTTTCGTTGTCATGTCAATAATTTCCCCTAAATGGGTCTCAATAGATTATGTAAATAAAACATGGCCCAGGAAACAAAACAAGAGGAAGACAAACCTGAGCCAAGGTGCAACAAGGGCACATGAGATGGGATATACAGTCATCCAAAGAACTATCACTGCCCTGAAGAAAACACATGTATGAATAACCTGAGTATACAATTTGACTTTTGATGATAAAGTCAAATCTATGAAATGTAAAATAACAATTTCTCATAAATTTGATAGGGAAGTCTATAAAAACACGGTAGTCCCGGACCTGCTCAAAAATCAAATGTTAACTCTTTCTGAAATATCATTCGATCAAAAGGGCTTCACAGAAAAGTTGTCTACTGCCTTGTTAATTTAGTGTCTAGCTAGTTTTGTATGCATAGTTGGGTCAGTCTGCAATCTAGACTATAAGTGAACTACTAACAAAAAATGTGCTTTTCATTTGTATATTATTTCTAGTACTACCCTGTGTGACTTGTGTGTAAGAAAAAGATTATAAAGTTTCTATGATACACTACAATACAATTATGCAGCATTCTGGGACACTTTTGTGACAGTTAAATAATTCAGTCCGTATAAACTAAATCCTATGTGACTAAACAATTGTGTCCATATATTCTAAAACCTATGTGACTAAAATGACTGTGTCACAAGATCCCATAGATCTATAGTGCACAAGAATATGTGTCAAACTTATGGATTTTCGCTCTTCTTGCTAGGAGGAAAAAGACTTGAAAGGTTCTGACTGATCTACTACTTCCAGTGAAGAATTAAGAGGCACTGTTGCTCTTGTTCAAACTCATGCAATATGTTAGTTATAACATTTGATATAATTTCTAATATTTTTGGCATGTGTTGCAAAGATTGAGGTAGATCCATCTGATTTTCACTTGCTTTGTTTGGCTGCATCTGTTACTCATTAATTTTAACTTTAGAATCGTCATCAAGAGGTTGAGAATCTGCCAATGAATTTAATTTTGATCCCAAATTTACATTTTTATTTGGAGACACCACATCTAATGCATTAGTCCCATACGCCTACATTAAGTGCCAAACATAAAAAAAAAGTTAACATATTTAGGGACAGGAAAATATTACAAGCTTGGTTTAAGAAAGGCGCAAGCGAGGCGCTGTGGACAGCGCATCAGGGGAAACCGGGTTTATGAGCATATGTATGACACAAAAAATCCACAATCTAAAGTATTATAATTCTATATAAAACTTACATAAATCAACTGAAGACCGACAAAATATAATTCGAGTACTTGACAATGCATTGTTTTGACTTTGCAGTCAAACCCAAGAAGGGTGATGCTCTATTGTTTTTTAGTCTTCATCCTAATGCTACAATCGACCCAACGAGGTTGCATGGGAGCTGCCCTGTTATAGCGGGTGAGAAATGGTTCTTTTTAAGATTATGGAGAGATGATAACTTCTAAATCATTATTCAAAACACTATAAAACTATATCATTACTATTACTAATGTGTAATCTATCTGTAATCATACATGACATACTAATGGTTTATAAAACTCTTTGATAAAAAGTGTTTTTTTTTCATCACAAATCGACCCGTTTAGTCATAAACCAAAAAGGTTACCCATTTTGACCCATTATTCTACCTACGCAATTTGCCATTACCTTCACCATTCCCCATCCGAGTAAGATTAGGGTACTACTTTTGTCTAAAAAACTTGTACGAATTGCTATACTTCTATTATTATATCGACCTTCTTTTATTACACTCCGTCAACCCGTTTCGAAGAAAAACGGGTTACACGTGCCGTGTTAGAATTAGATGATTTGATGTGTGTCCGAGTTACGATTGATGTCTTTAACACATATAAATTTAGTTACTGGATTTTTTTATATACAAATAATAATTACACATAATTTAAGCACATTTAAATCTCAATTAAGTTATGAAAAAAACTATATGCTCAGTGCCGTCTTATTCTTCTTTTTGGCATATATTCACATTTTGATGCACTTTCAGGACACGAACAACAAAAAACAATTGATAAATTAAAGGGTACATAGCCTAAGATGAACAAAAGCTAGAAATTCATACTTGATATTTTAAAAGAAATTCATACTTGATATTACTGTGTGCAAATCATCATTGTGAGGCCGTGTCCACTTTCGAACTTGAGCTTGTGTTTCTAGTTCCTACAAAAACTAGTTTAATACCCGTCCGTTGGACGGGTTATGCTAACAACGTAACAAACAAAGATAATCTATATTGAGGGTGTTTGGGATTGCTTCTCCTTTTCTTCTTTTTGAAAAAAGTCACAACCATCTAATTTTTACTTTTCTATATTGAGGGTGTTTGGGATTACTTCTCCTTTTCTACTCTTTTGAAAAAAGTCACAACCATCTAGTTTAATACCCGACCGGTGGACGGGTTACGTTCAACAACGTAAAAAAAGATGATCAATAATAAGTATACACAAATTTAAACAACATTACAAACAAAAACACATTCTTCAATTTATAAAAGAAAACGAACGTCAATGCTTTAATACCCGTGCGTTACACCTTTTTAATATTGTGATGTTAAAGGATAAAAGAAACGTACCTCTTCCCAATCTTAAAGGACGTGTTTAGATATCTACTAAGAATAAAGGCAATCCTTGTAGGATCACTTGGTGATGTGCTCTATCATTAAAGCAGAGAGATACAAATGAGAAATGTGGCGTGGAATGAGAAAAATAGAAAAAAAATAATAGCATCGACCTAGGGTTTTCAATGCTACTTGACACATATTGGCTCTGTATTCAGTGCTCAATGTTGATCCTTCAATAATTTGTAACTGGACCAAGAGCATAGAATATTGAAGACAAGAAAAAAAAGACCAAAAACTCAAAATTATATGGACAGTTAAGTGTAATAATATGGACATTTTGGCAACATTCTATTTGGAGAATAATTGAACTAAATGATAGGGGGTATCAAAATTATGAATAACTTAATTTGGTAAGCAACTTTATGGGAGATGGGGAGTATGAATTATAAATTGTAACTTGTAATTAAGTTTCGATTTATTAGTACCTTTTTATCATACGTCAATCAAACTCCTAGACAATGACTCGTTAATTAAGAAAATAAAGGTGGATAGCTACATAATGAGGCCTGAAAACACTAGTTAAGCGCATACACACACACAAAAAAAAAAAAAAAAAAAAAAAACCTCAGCTAACCAAGAGCATATAAGCATTTAACATCCTCATAATTTGTAAGCCTCAACTTCTTTTTGCAGAATATAGTATGCGCACCATTTATCACAACTTAACATAGCTTGAGTTAAAATACCCATTTTCTGCTAAGAAAGCCTCTCTTATTTAGTTATTTGCCATGTGAAAATCACCTGGCTTGCAGCTATATAACTGACTTTATGCCCTGAACAAAAAATTACTTGATTAAGTAGTCTCCATCGTCTCATTTTAGACATGATTCATAGACAAAAGTGTATAATAAGCATTAAAGTATACACCTTTCCATGGCAAGCCTCTATTCGGTTTTTGCTAGAAGATAGTTTCTCCTATCAAAACAACATTAAAACCCTTAAAACATGGAACCAATGATAAAATTTGTGAATCTACATTATTTATGATCTACATACTATAAGATTTAGGGTTAAAGCAACTTACAGTTCTGTAGAATACTTGTTATCTTCATTCAACCTGGTACAAGCATATTTCTATCCCCATAAGAGCATTTTTCACAGCCTTATATGACTATATAACAACCCATATACAACGAAAATATTCCAGCCCTGTACGGGTATAATTCCCAGCCATGTACAACTGTTATAAAACAGGTTCAAAGTCATACGAAAAATATTCTATGTAGATTAATAAAACAAAATTAAGATTATTACTATCTTTCATACTAACACTTAACACAGTGATAAAAAGTAAATGAATAAAATAGCTTTTACCTGACCCAACCAATTTTGATTTGTACTATTAAGAAAATTCCATGTTTTGACTGAGCATGCACATGTTGAAACTGCACCAACTTTGGACGTAACAGTACAAACCTCATCAAGTTAGATGCAACCAGTTGTTAATTGGGATCACTTTCATCAATCATCCGATGTAATAGCTTATCAAATCATTTTTCATACCATCGCCCAACCATCCCCATTTTCCTTTTCAATATCTTCAAAAGAAATTTCATATGTACTTATGTTCTTCATCATCATGTCATCTTTTGATGTATTTTACTTTCATGAACAAAGGCAAGAGCACCTTGTGAGGCTGCACATGCAGTTTATTGTGTTCTTCCACATAAAATACAAGATTCAAAGTAAATGATAACTGAAATGTTTTATCATTTTTAAAAATAAAATAAAATAACTTGATATACTCTTTTTCTAGCCATAATAATATCTTGTGTTGATACTGGTCTAAAGACCACCCAATATTTCTACTGTAGACTTTAAAGGTCATACCATTTACCACATGCTTTCAAGAAAAGTAAGACGATTTAAATTTAAAAAATAAAAACAAAAGAACAGTTGATGTACATTGCACTAACCATTTCTGTCAGGCGGTTGTCTGGAAGTTGGATGACTGCAATCACAGAAATCCCAGGATGTTTTATATCACAGTTTCTACCTACATTAAACCCAAGTTCAAAATATTAACACCTGCTAATATGGAACTTCCTATTTATCTATAACAAACTTCACTCTGATTTTGTCGTACTAAATACCATTGAATTTCAGTCTTTTATTTTACCACTCGAATCCACATTCTTAGTTTGTTGGTTCACTTGATTCTTACCTCTTCATGATATATATTTTGCCCACCCTGATACACCCTTTTATGTACCCAATGAGCCATAAATTACCATGATCGCTTATCCGTCCTATATCACCAGTTTCATGCCAGCCTTCATCGCCATGATTTTCTTTTGTTTGAATCTGGTCCCAATACCTGATCATTAGGGGGACGCCCCTTTGTTAACTCCATGTAAGGTGTAGGCTTTCCAACACACACATCCTCTTGTTGATTGTCCACATCTAACTTGTTTTCAACAGTTTGCTCAATAGGATCTTGAAGGGTCATAAAAGTTACAAACGAACAACTACTGATATGGTTTGAAATTCCTCGGATAACAGAAAACATGTAATGGTCGAGCTGCCAGAAAGTTCAGCTTATTAGATTTATCTGTGCACAAAGAAGCAATTTATCAACCATGTTTCAAATTTGATTTATAGAAAACCAACCTTTATATCAATTAGAACTTACAGCATATAGTTGTTCCAAAGGAACCAAGGCTCAGCCTATGGAAAAAAAAACAACAGAGTTTATAAATAAATAGAAATGGAAAATATATGCCAAAAGCAACCGTATATATTTAGTATATGTGGAGATCTATGAAACGGAATCAAGTCTAGATACAATTAACTCAATATAAAGAATTTCAATTGAAGACAACACTTGCCTGCCTCCAAAGAGGAAGATGCCTTGATTCATCACCCAAGATTTTCAACCGCTGTGAACTGCAAGCAGAAAATGGAACCAAACAAAAAAATGGTCAAATGGTAAGTTTTATGCCAAAGTCATAGTCCAAACTGAATGTCATGCTCATTGTGAATAATATTGAAATAATGAACAATGCATAAGAACAATATAACTCACAACGTAGTTCTAAAGTATAGAAGGTTCCGTCAAGGTTTGTCAGCGATTGATTCAAAGTGATTAATCTAAATCAAGAACCCATTAAACGAAGAACTTGACAAAATCAAAGAACAAACAGAAATTTGAGTTGAATTTCACAATTATTTCAAAAAAAACTAAAAAAAAACAAACATCACTTTAAACAGATTACGATGGTTAGCAATCAATATAATAAACAATCAAAAGCATACGAGAATAAAATAGAAGGGTTAAAATACCTCTTGAAATAATTGATAAGGAAACAATGATGGTTCTTCAATCAACTATTAAAGCGATGATACAAGGGTGATTCTTCAATCAGCAATTGAAACCGGGATGGTATCTGTTGGAAGAGGATCTGGTGGTGGTGCATGCCTCCGGCGGTACCGCGACCTCCAGGATGCTTACGGTGCACGCCTATGTTCCCAAGTGTAGTGATGATTGCAGGGCTATGATTCATAATTACGTCATGCATCTGATGTCGATAGATAGTGGATGAATCGCACCATCTAATGCAATCAAGGTTCAGAAAAAAGCCCTAATACAGATGTGAGAGATGGAGTGATTTTATTGGATGTAACTGCATTATATAACAATACTATTCAACTAAATTGAGGGTACTACCCATGTTTGTAGGAGGCTTGAATTGTGGAGATAATGGGCAGAAAAAGACGGTGGTAACCATTTGATGAAGAAACTGTAAAGAAATGTCATGAACTGCCATCATGGAAGTTATTTTTATGAGTTTAAGTGGCTGAAATTACATTTCAGCAAGATCTAATGGTGGAGAATGATTTGAAAAAC
This sequence comes from Helianthus annuus, assembly GCF_002127325.2. Lineage (NCBI taxonomy): Eukaryota > Viridiplantae > Streptophyta > Magnoliopsida > Asterales > Asteraceae > Helianthus > Helianthus annuus. The sequence continues at coordinate 113,604,152 of NC_035436.2, forward strand.
AGTTACACTTAATGGGATCCATATATATATATAATTAAAGAACATAGTTTGTGAGGATAGGATGAAGAATCCATTGGAACACAGAGATTGAAGAAGAAAGATGAAACTCTAGACCACCGATTCCCCAAATAGGAATAAAATCCAGCAGTTCTTCCCCAAATTATCTACAATAGTTAAAAATAGTAACATCAAACAAAGGAATAAGAATGAAGAAGCAACAAACCCTAGTTTTGCAGAAGACTAAAATCGTTCTTTTTTCCGGTTGAATCCAGAAATACATCGTCAAATCATCAATTACATTCAAATCCATTGGGATTCGCTGGCTGGATGATTGGGAACGTCATTTACTGAAAACTGTTTCATATCCCCTATGATGTGCATTAGGTGTAATATATGTTTTAGGTATATATTTTAAGCCCTTTTTACACTTTTTACCCAAGTTTTAAATTTATAAAACACGATATTTACTAACACTAAACACACATATGGGCAAGTGCACCCATCGTGGACGTAGTATAGTGTTGGTAAGATACCGAGGTCGTCCAAGGACACAAGAGCTTTTAGTACCGGTTTATCCTCAACGTCTAATCAAATCAAAATGTTAGAAAAAGGTTTTTAAACTAAGAAAATAAAACTAACTAAAATGCTGAAAAATAAAATAAAAATAAAAACAGATAGACAAGATGAATCACTTGGATCCGACTCGTGTGTAGTGTAACCTTTGATTATTTTCGCACTTTTGCACTTGTTTTAGAGATTATATTAGTTATTGTAGTAGGCCCCTCTTTTGAAGGTGATGTTACCCTCAACCCAGTAGTTTGAGTCAGCAAGGATACAATCCTAAAGGGTTGGATTATTGAAAGATAATGAATTAAGTTATTAATGCATAATGTGGTAGGCCCCTCTTTTGAAGGCAACGTTACCCTCGGCTAAGTAGTCTGAGTCAGCAGGGATACAGTCCTAAGTAGCCGGGTTAAAGTTATAATAGTAGTTTAACTTATGAGGGGGTCAAAGAGTTTGGACCCCTGCCATCCAATACCTTTGGGTATTGAAGGAGGTCCTACTAAATTTAACCCAGGTCCTTTGCAGGATCTATACACTGAACAATGGCAAGACTCTTACCAAACCGTTCCCTTAACCCCCGACTAGGTAGCCAACATACCTCCATATAGACCGTGGAGATTTGAATGGTGAAAATCTTTTATTTTATATAGACAGTAAAATAATGCCAAGACACCACGAACAAACGATAAGGAAGAATCACCTTCAACATAAGAAACTAGTAATTAAAGTCATTAATACAAAACCAATTAAAAAGTGCAAAAGATTAAAAATAAAAAGTATTACACTAAACACTTGTCTTCACCAAGTGATGTAAGAGACTTAGGCAAACATGACCTTTGATTGTCAAGAACTCTTACGATCAATCTTGGATCCCGAGACGACTCACACACTCCATGATGGACAATGGATGATGGTGGTGGATGATGGTGTTGTGATGGTGGTGGGTGGTGGGTGAAGTGTGAGAGAGGTGGTGTGCCAAGGGATGAGTTGCAAGAGCTCCAAACACTCCTACTTATAGGCTGAACTGTCACACCCCGACCACGTAGAACATACAAAACGTGGCGGAAACGTCGGGGAGTGTTGTAACAGAATCAGTTGTTTCAAATCCATGGCAATTGAAGTTTCGTTTTATTGATCAAATATGAAAGTATACATTGTTTAAACAAGAACCAAAGAGTACATAACATAAATTAACTAGTTCTTGTCTCGTTTTAAGTCACTAAGGCACAGGTCCGCCTAAGTATGTCTTGATAAGTCCTATGCATCATCTCCTGAAAACACATGTGAAAATAGGTACGTCAGCATAAAAATGCCTGTGAGATACATTGGTTTTGTGAAAACGGAATTCATGACTTATGTTTGAGAAAATGTTTAGTCATGAACCTCGTATTTTACTTTGTCTTGTAAATCATTTGAAAAACGATAAGATCAGATGATATGTATAAATAAGAGAACACTGTATGGTTAAACGGATAACCATGTAAAATGTGTTTGTATAAGATAAGTCGTTTGTAAAACAATGTCTCGTGAAAAGTGTGTTATTTGTATAAAATGTCATATGTCTCAAATTGAAATGATTCAAATAACGCCGCGATATGTAATACCATACAAACACTTATATATAGGAAGTACCAGCGGCGTATCCACCATGCTTGTATCATATTACACACGCCTCGTTACTTAATCACTTACTCAAACCAAACCATCAAGATGAAATGTTTAACAATTGTGGAAATGTTTATGTATAGTCAAATGTCTATTGTCAAATGTAAATCATGTCAACGGATACAACTGGTTCACACGGTTCAATGGTTACAAACGGTTCATATAATCAAACGGGTTTAGACGGTTCACATAGTCAAATGGTCACAACGGTTCAAAATGTAGCATAATGTGTTCATATGCTGGATGAGCATATGCAACAGAAATGCAATGTAAAACAATGTACTAAGTACGCACACAATGGGCATACATAGCATGTAATGTAAAGCAATGTACTAAGTAAGCACACAATGGGCATACATAACATGTAATGTAAGGCAATGTACTAAGTACGCACACAATGGGCATACATAGCATGTAATGTAATGTAAAACCATGCACTAAGTACGCACACAATGGGCATACATAGCATGAACACAATGAAATCATGTACTATATATGTACTATCGAACATAACAAGTATATGATGTGAAAACCGGAAAGTGTCACACCCCCAAAATCCACCTGCGGAGTATCACCGCTTGGGAGCGTGACTGACCAGGATCAAGCCACCAATCATATCGAACAATGTAATTAATGTCAGTTATAATAAATGTAAACCAATCATTCAATACGATTGATGTTTCCAACAAAACATAATTTAAGTAGCGGAAGCGTAATAATGATATCCAATGTATATAAATAGTTCAAGTGTTGTAAGTGTAACATAACATCCACGATCCAAGCTCCACAACGACCTGCTCATCCCTGTGCAAGCTCCATATGTACCTAATGTCCTGCAAGGCATGTAACGGAGGATCAACAACTAGTTGAGCGAGTTCACAGTTAACAGTTCAGTAATAGTATAGGGTGAGTAGCAGTATGTTCGTTCGTTATGTCATGTATCGTATTGGTTTCCATCGCGGCCTCCCAGGCAGGTATGCGAAGATATTAGGGGAATGTTCATCCCGAGTATTCTAGACTAGGTTTACCTGTATCGCGGCCTACCAGGCAGGTGTGCGAAGATTAGTAAATTACAGTTCGCGGCCTTCCAAAGGCAGGTGTGCGAAGTCAGTCATAATATCGCGGCCAACCCTTGGCAGGTGTGCGAAGATCAGTTCAATAAGTGTTACTAGTCTAGCAGTAGTTCTAACCGTGGAGTATGTACCATAGTTCATCCCATAACATCACTACGTTCCATTATAGACAAGTACCAGTAAATAATCAAATCCCATTCCCACCCTGGGAACCCCATGCCTTGGCTGTGTGAACTCACCTTGGTTTGCTCGGTATGTTATTGCTTCTAGGGTTTATAAATCTCTAAGTACGTAACACACGACCTAGGATGTGTTGCACATGATACGATGTAAGTGTTTGCATCAAATAAGGGTTTACACATCTTTGATATCCAAGCGATTGTGTTGTGTGTGTTTATTGTGTACATGATGATATCACATAGAATGTTCACGCACGTAGAATCATATAGTTGCATTCAATATCATACAATCATTCACGCAGAATCATACATCATGTAAGCATTCCATCCTATTCCCGTAATTCACGCGTAGCGTCCCTGATTTCACGGTTTAATCTTACATGTATAATAATCTAATGGTCATCGTTAACATACCTATCATATTAACATCGTTATTAAACCTTACAAGTTTAACGTAGTCAGGGATTTACAAATTGTCATGCACAGCTAAACAGGTTAACATTATGTAACATGCAATTCATTGATTCAAAGTGAACATCAAGCAATATCAGGCAGGGCCTTGCCATTCTAAACTCAGACAAGTGTGGGGGGGGGGGGCTTCCCCTGTTAAAAGTCGGACAGAACAAGTCATGGTTTAAAACTCAGACAACATAACCTTAACATTTTCGGACCATGAGAGCTTAAAAAGTCGGACCAAAAGGAGAGGAGTTAAACTCGGACTAGGGGGGGATCCTCACAAACTCGGACCCTTGAGCATAATATAAACTCAGACCTGACTTGATTACTTAAACTCGGTCCATGTGATTCATTAAACTCGGGCCCAAAAGTGTGTTAAACAAACTCGGACAAGCAACAACATCTTAATAAAACTCGGACATAAGGTTCATCAAGTAACTCGGACCACCTAAGGCCCAAACAAAGTCGGACATAAACATCTTATTAAACTCGGACCAAATCACTTGTACATAACTCGGACTGAACTTTATTTGATTAAACTCGGACATAAGATTTTAATACTTAAAGCTCGGACTAAGTAGGGGGGGGGGGTTTCATGCTTGAAACTCGGGTAGAATCCAAGGGACAAGAAACTCGGACACTTCACAATTGTTTAAAGTCGGACACATCAACCATTAATAAACTCGGTCCAAGGAGAATCCAATAAACTCGGTCCAACAACTTCAATAAACTCGGGCAAGCTTATCCATTAACCTAAACTCGGACCTTATGTGATTGTCAACAAAGTCGGACCATGACCCTTACCAAATCCTCAGACTTCATCACATATTAAAAACTCAGACACACATTATCATTCAAACTCGGATCTAGCATAATCTCAGACTTTTATCATCCACAAACTCAGACAATCAGCATCATACAAATATTCAAGTTCGCAGTTACAGCCTTACGACAACAGTTACGTTTCGATGATTATTCCAAACCCTAGTTCATGATTCTCACAATGCAAGATCAATTCAATCGACCGATACTTAACAACCAAAAATCATCATAAGATCAATGTATCAAGCAATGCAATTAATCATCATCATCATCACATTATTTCATAATTAAATCAAAACCGCAGAACCTTGTATGAAGAACTAGGGCTTCCAAGAACACAAATCAAGAATCAAGAACAACAACAATTCAAAATAATCAATAAACAATTAACATCAACGATGATTAAACCATTACCTTGATTCGATTCTAGTTGGATTAGCAATCAAACTTGATGTGAAAGACTTGTGAATCCAAGAATGATAAGAAGGTGGTTGTAGAGAGGATTAGGGAATGTGGGTACGTGTTTTGATTCTTAGAGAGTGATTAGTGAATGATTAGGAAGGGGATTAGGGTTATGAGTTGTTAAAGTTTCACTATCAACCCTACACACCCTTAAGTATTCTTTATTACAGTTTCAACACCACATTCCTTTATTTGACAAATCTTTCACAAGCAACACATAACCATGCACAATCACACAATACAATTCGTTGTATCAAAACGTATCTCATTCCATAGCAAATAATTGTGAAATCAATCGACTAAATAATACAAGAACGTGCAATAAATGCGAAATAGAAATCTTGGAAATTCGAGTTGTCACATTATCCCCAACTTAAAAGAAATTTCGTCCCGAAATTTGGTACGCACTCACTGAGGAAGCTAGGTAAGTTATATCGTTCACTGGTTTTTCCTGGGGTGTCACATCATCCCCCTGTTAATTTGGAATTTCGTCCCGAAATTCAGTAGTAGTAGCTTCAGCCTCAGTAGTGGTTGCATTGGTTTCGAAATGACTGGGGTACTTTTCTGTCATCTGATCTTCGCGTTCCCAGGTGTACTCTGGGCCACGTCGGGAGTTCCAACGAACTCGAACAAGAGGGATTCTCTTGTGCTTGAGGACCTTACATCCCGGTCCGTGATTTCAACTGGTTCCTCGACGAACTGCAACCGCTCGTCGATAGTGAGTTCCTTAAAAGGAACTATGAGGGTCTCATCTGATAGACATTTCTTCAGATTCGACACGTGAAATACATTGTGAACTGCACCGAGTTCAGCTGGTAGTTTCAGTCTGTAGGCTACTTGGCCTATTCTTTCAGTGATTTCGAACGGTCCAACATACCGTGGATTGAGCTTGCCTCGTTTACCAAATCTAACCACACCCCTTTCAGGGTGAAACTTTGAGTAAAACCCGGTCCCCGACCTAAAATTCCAATGGCTTCCTACGCTTATCTGCGTAGCTTTTCTGGCGATCGCGAGTTGCCGCCCTACGTTGCCGTATCTGTGCAATTCGTTCGGTAGCATCAACTACCATTTCTGGGCCTGTAATCTAACTATCCCCCACCTCTGCCCAACCGAGAGGTGACCGGCATTTACGTCCGTACAATGCCTCGAATGGAGCGGCTTGAATGCTGGTGTGATAACTGTTATAATACGAAAACTCCACCAAAGGGAGATGCTTTTCCCAGCCGATGCCGAAATCGATAACGCGTGCCCGAAGCATGTCTTTAAGAGTTTGGATCGTTCGCTCAGACTGTCCATCCGTCTGAGGTTGATATGCTGTGCTCATGCCTAATCGTGAAACGGAAGATTTGTGCATTGCCTGCCATAGTTCTGACGTGAATCGTGCATCCCGATCCGGAATAATGGAGGTGGGCACCCCGTGCCTCGAAACAACTTCTTTAAAATAGATGTCTGCGAGAGTTGAGAACTTATCCGTTTCCTTTATAGCCAGGAAGTGTGCAGACTTGGTGAGTCGATCCACGATCACCCATATAGTATCTTTCCCACACTGGGATCTGGGTAGGCCTGTAACGAAATCCATGGAAATCTCTTCCCATTTCCATTGCGGTATCCTGGGTTGCTGAAGTAAGTCTGAGGGTTTCTGGTAGTCTGTCTTGACTCTCGCACAAGTCAAACATTTGCAATGTGGGCCTTCATGCTAGGCCACCAATAAGTAGGCTGTAGCGCTCGCACGCGCTTAGGTAGGGCGTCTTTCCGACTGAGGGCGTCAGCCACAACATTGGCCTTGCCTGGATGATACTTAATGGCGCATTCGTAGTCGTTCAGAAGTTCAACCCATCTCCGTTGACGCATATTCAAATCCTTTTGCTTAAGAATATGCTCGAGACTCCTGTGATCGGTGTAAGTCGTGCACCTGGTACCGTACAGGTAGTGTCGCCATATCTTAAGCGCGAAAACAACAGCTCCCAGCTCTAAATCGTGCGTCGTGTAGTTCCGTTCATGAATCTTGAGTTGTCGCGAGCGTAAGCAATAACCTTATCCCGTTGTATCAATACACAACCGAGACCCTGTATCGATGTGTCACCATAAGCCACGAAGTCATCTGTGCTCTCCGGCAGTGAGAGAATAGGTGCGCTGCAAAGCCTATCCTTAAGGTACTGAAAAGCGGTCTCTTGGGAATCTCCCTAACGGTAGGTGACACCTTCCTGTGTCAGCATAGCAAGTGGCTGTGCGATCTTGGAGAAGTCTTTGATAAACCGCCTGTAGTATCCCGCCAAACCCAAGAATTGGCGTATTTCTGTTGGTGTACACGGTGCTGGCCAGTTCCTGCTCGAATCTATCTTGGATGGATCGCATCCCTGTTCACCACATGGCCTAAGAAGTGGACTTCACGTAGCCAGAAGTCGCATTTAGAAAACTTTGCGTACAATTGCTCCTTTCGAAGAAGTTCCAAGATAAGACGTAAGTGCTGCTCGTGCTCCTCCTGACCCTTGGAGTAGATCAGAATGTCGTCGATGAAGACAATGACGAATTTGTCCAGGTAGGGTTTGCACACCCTGTGCGTAAGGTCCGTAAATACGGCAGGTGCGTTCAATAATATCAAACCATCCATCATATCAAACATAAAGTATAGTAGTTAAAAATAATTCATAAAATCCAATACATTTGATGTTCAAACTAAACTTTGTTTGAGTAGCGGAAACATAATAATGAAAAACCCAAAAAGAAGTTATAAGTTCAAATATCGTTCATTGCGTCTCCTCGTCCTAACACGAAAGCTTGACCTCTTGCCTCGTTGCCATTGTTGTTGTTGTTTCCCCTGTTGTTGTTGTTGTTCCCGTTGCCCTGATTATTGTTGTGGTTCTGATTCTGGTTCAACTGAGGGCAGTCGCGTTTGTAATGACCTTCTGCCCCACACTGGAAACATCCCCGGTTCCCACGCTGTGGTTGCTGCTGCTGGTTCTGTGGAGCTGGCGGTGGGAGTTGCTGGTTCTGATTTGCTGGCCGTGAGCTTCTACAATCCTTAGCCTCATGTCCCACCTTGAGGCATCTTTGGCATTGTTCCCTGCGACATCTTCCGCTGTGGTGTCTGTTGCACTTATTACACAGTGGGTGAATTCCCCGATATCCACCCTGCCCCTGACTGCCAGATGATTGCTGAGTCGAATTCTGGTAGTCATTTGTCTTGCGCTGCTAAGACTGAACAGTAACCGATCCCTTGCTGGAATCCCCCTCCCATTTCCTCTTGTTGTCACTGGGGGTAGCAGAAGTGGTGACAGCAGCAGTGGTAGCCTTGACACGCTTTGGCAGTCTGTTCTGATCCACTGCCTGATCTGTAATACGGTGAGCGAGGCGCTGAATAGCCTGAATGTTGTCAAGATTAGCCGATGTCACATGGCTCTGGATCTCTGGCGCCAAACCCTTGAGATACATCTCAATACGCTTGTATGGTGGGTCTACCATAGTTGGGCATAACACGGCTAGCTCGTTCGACCGTTTAGTATACGCTTCGATCTCTGATCCAACCATTTTCAAATTATACAGCTCGTCTTCCAACTTGTGAATATCTTCACGTGTGCAGTACTCCCTTTTGATAAGTTCCTTAAAATCATTCCAGGGTGTGGCGTTAGCAGCTGCCAACCCTAAGATCTGTACTTGCGCGTTCCACCAAGTCAACGCGATTCCTTCCAAAGTGCCAGTGGCGTACTTGACCTTGCGAGCCTCAGGGCACTCGCACATTTCGAATACTGACTCTAGCTTTTCAAACCAATGGAGGAGTCCCACTGCCCCCTCGGTGCCACTGAATGAGCTTGGACGACAGTCCATGAAGTTCTTGAATGTGCAGACAGGATGCTGCGCTTGTTGACCTATTGTGTACGAATAGGACAAAGTTAAATACGAGAGTTAATGTAGGATCTAAGGATCCTAGTGTGAGTCTACACTGCAGGGTATACTACCTGCTTGAGCAGCTGCAAGTGCCGCAGCAACTTGAGTTTGAACGAAAGCCTCTAACTGGGCTTGTGTCATGCTAATTCTTCCAGACATGATCTTCATAGTAAAAGTAATGTAAGTGAGAGTGGTTCGCGAGTAGGGCGATGACAGAAAAGTGTAAGCACGTAGGTGTTCTCAAGCAATAACAAGTAGTGAGCAAAGTAATGTAAGCATACTACGAGCAAAGTTCTATGCAGTTCTAGCAAGCAGGTAATAAACATAAACCTTATTACCTAGGATGTCGAGTCTTGCACGTGGAGCGAAGCGTCGTTGTGGATCGTTGAGAGCACTGTTCTGGTTATAGTCTGGTTTTAATAAAAAACGTTTTCCCATATTAAAACCAAGTTCTCTATAACCAATGGCTCTGATACCAATCTGTCACACCCCCGAAATCCACCTGCGGAGTATCACCGCTTGGGAGCGTGACTGACCAGGATCAAGCCACCAATCATATCGAACAATGTAATTAATGTCAGTTATAATAAACGTAAACCAATCATTCAATACGATTGATGTTTCCAACAAAACATAATTTAAGTAGCGGAAGCGTAATAATGATATCCAATGTATATAAATAGTTCAAGTGTTGTAAGTATAACATAACATCCACGATCCAAGCTCCACAACGACCTGCTCATCCCTGTGCAAGCTCCATATGTACCTAATGTCCTGCAAGGCATGTAACGGAGGATCAACAACTAGTTGAGCGAGTTCACAGTTAACAGTTCAGTAATAGTATAGGGTGAGTAGCAGTATGTTCGTTCGTTCGTTATGTCATGTATCGTATTGGTTTCCATCGCAGCCTCCCAGGCAGGTATGCGAAGATATTAGGGGAATGTTCATCCCGAGTATTCTAGACTAGGTTTACCTGTATCGCGGCCTACCAGGCAGGTGTGCGAAGATTAGTAAATTACAGTTCGCGGCCTTCCAAAGGCAGGTGTGCGAAGTCAGTCATAATATCGCGGCCAACCCTTGGCAGGTGTGCGAAGATCAGTTCAATAAGTGTTACTAGTCTAGCAGTAGTTCTAACCGTGGAGTATGTACCATAGTTCATCCCATAACATCACTACGTTCCATTATAGACAAGTACCAGTAAATAATCAAATCCCATTCCCACCCTGGGAACCCCATGCCTTGGCTGTGTGAACTCACCTTGGTTTGCTCGGTATGTTATTGCTTCTAGGGTTTATAAATCTCTAAGTCCGTAACACACGACCTAGGATGTGTTGCACATGATACGATGTAAGTGTTTGCATCAAATAAGGGTTTACACATCTTTGATATCCAAGCGATTGTGTTGTGTGTGTTTATTGTGTACATGATGATATCACATAGAATGTTCACGCACGTAGAATCATATAGTTGCATTCAATATCATACAATCATTCACGCAGAATCATACATCATGTAAGCATTCCATCCTATTCCCGTAATTCACGCGTAGCGTCCCTGATTTCACGGTTTAATCTTACATGTATAATAATCTAATGGTCATCGTTAACATACCTATCATATTAACATCGTTATTAAACCTTACAAGTTTAACGTAGTCAGGGATTTACAAATTGTCATGCACAGCTAAACAGGTTAACATTATGTAACATGCAATTCATTGATTCAAAGTGAACATCAAGCAATATCAGGCAGGGCCTTGCCATTCTAAACTCAGACAAGTGTGGGGGGGGGGGGGCTTCCCCTGTTAAAAGTCGGACAGAACAAGTCATGGTTTAAAACTCAGACAACATAACCTTAACATTTTCGGACCATGAGAGCTTAAAAAGTCGGACCAAAAGGAGAGGAGTTAAACTCGGACTAGGGGGGGATCCTCACAAACTCGGACCCTTGAGCATAATATAAACTCGGACCTGACTTGATTACTTAAACTCGGTCCATGTGATTCATTAAACTCGGGCCCAAAAGTGTGTTAAACAAACTCGGACAAGCAACAACATCTTAATAAAACTCGGACATAAGGTTCATCAAGTAACTCGGACCACCTAAGGCCCAAACAAAGTCGGACATAAACATCTTATTAAACTTGGACCAAATCACTTGTACATAACTCGGACTGAACTTTATTTGATTAAACTCGGACATAAGATTTTAATACTTAAAGCTCGGACTAAGTAAGGGGGGGGGTTTCATGCTTGAAACTCGGGTAGAATCCAAGGGACAAGAAACTCGGACACTTCACAATTGTTTAAAGTCGGACACATCAACCATTAATAAACTCGGTCCAAGGAGAATCCAATAAACTCGGTCCAACAACTTCAATAAACTCGGGCAAGCTTATCCATTAACCTAAACTCGGACCTTATGTGATTGTCAACAAAGTCGGACCATGACCCTTACCAAATCCTCGGACTTCATCACATATTAAAAACTCAGACACACATTATCATTCAAACTCGGATCTAGCATAATCTCAGACTTTTATCATCCACAAACTCAGACAATCAGCATCATACAAATATTCAAGTTCGCAGTTACAGCCTTACGACAACAGTTACGTTTCGATGATTATTCCAAACCCTAGTTCATGATTCTCACAATGCAAGATCAATTCAATCGACCGATACTTAACAACCAAAAATCATCATAAGATCAATGTATCAAGCAATGCAATTAATCATCATCATCATCACATTATTTCATAATTAAATCAAAACCGCAGAACCTTGTATGAAGAACTAGGGCTTCCAAGAACACAAATCAAGAATCAAGAACAACAACAATTCAAAATAATCAATAAACAATTAACATCAACGATGATTAAACCATTACCTTGATTCGATTCTAGTTGGATTAGCAATCAAACTTGATGTGAAAGACTTGTGAATCCAAGAATGATAAGAAGGTGGTTGTAGAGAGGATTAGGGAATGTGGGTACGTGTTTTGATTCTTAGAGAGTGATTAGTGAATGATTAGGAAGGGGATTAGGGTTATGAGTTGTTAAAGTTTCACTATCAACCCTACACACCCTTAAGTATTCTTTATTACAGTTTCAACACCACATTCCTTTATTTCACAAATCTTTCACAAGCAACACATAACCATGCACAATCACACAATACAATTCGTTGTATCAAAACGTATCTCATTCCATAGCAAATAATTGTGAAATCAATCGACTAAATAATACAAGAACGTGCAATAAATGCGAAATAGAAATCTTGGAAATTCGAGTTGTCACAGAAAGCATGAAAGTAACAGGTAGGCACATGTGTTTCACCCCAAAACAGTTTGGAAAACAGTAAAAGAGGGGTTAAATGTACTCACCTGAGATTGCTTTGAAGTTCTTGTATAATAACCAGATAATGCTAGAGATCACGGAATATCAAACGGCACCTAATAGGACCAAAATTGGAAGGATCGGATAGTATGCGGGTTCGTAAACCAAACGAGTATGGAGACTCGTGTAATATGGTCTAACAAAGCCTACATACTAAAATGAAACCTAACCTAAGTGCTTGCGACCCATTACGACCCGTTTAGGTAGCTTATGCTACCTCACGCGTCGTTCGCGTAGAACGCGTCTGGAACGCCTAACATCGTGACCACAAGGTATAACCTCGGAAGGTTATAGCTATGGTCATCTAATGTGTTTGGTCGGATCCTAATGATCGGCCAAATGGGTCGGGTTCGAAAGTATAAGCGATGGTTTAGATCGCTTACCTTACGACCCTATATATGCACTAAACTAAAAGTGACGAGCTAAGCATGTTAGGACATGCTTAACTAAGTTTAGAAAACAGGTTTGGCACCAAAACGAACGGCTTTGATGCTCACGAGTAGTTTGGTTACAAAATATGCAAGAATGCACATTTTGGCCGAAACTACGACTCGTCACTAAGCCTAGATAACGTGGTAATAAGTAGGTATAGTCACTACGGACTATAACCATCGTGATCACGCTCACGTTATGAAGTTCCATGAACTTCGTGTTGACCATAGGCTGGTCAATGCAGAAAGTCAACAAAACGTTGTTGATGCACGGAATGTCTGTTGACTGCGTCTACAAAAAGTCTGAAGTCAAGATTGGTCTATAAGGGGTTAAAGTGTAAATATTGTGTAAAATAGGCTTAGGATCGCTTATTAGTCATTGTGTTGATGTGGACCGCTTTTGTGTCACTTATATGGATCTCTTATAGGACAAAGGGTCTGGATCGCTCATGTGTCATGTCTTAAGAGCGACCCTGGATCTCTATATATAGGGGTGAGCGGTTCATAAGTTGTAACAGTGTATGTGTGTGCTACGGTGCTGAAACTCTGCCAAATTTTTATCAGAAAGCAATAGAAAGATAAGGAATTGAAAGGATAAGCTGTTGTAACTTCATATATGTTGATTCCGCCTTCATACATGAAGATGAACTACCTTGACTGACTTATCGGGTCATAGAACGGTCCAACAAGTGGTATCAGAGCTACACACTTTTGTTCAGCTACAAAGAGATCAATTTCTTCAGAATTTCTTAAAGCTTCACCTTTTTTCTTTCCCTCAGCATAACCGTTTTTCATACTCTTCCAACTGGGGAAAGCGAATGCCATTAGCCAATCTTCGAACTTTGTTGCCCACCTGCTGTAGTCCTCTATAGCCATCAACTTAGGAGGTTTGTTAAACGTTCCAAATGCACTTTCGGACTCCCAAGCTTCTTTCTTTTTCTCCTTTTGTTGATTCTCGTTCGTATTGTTCGATGTCGAATCGTTGTTTCCTGAACTTCCCGTGAATGCGTACATATCGCTAAATGGATTCAAGAACATATCATCCATCGTGAACGTACCTGCAAAATCAGACAATCACTTAGCAAAGTTTTGGTTTTTTTTTAAAAAAATAACAGAACCACAAAAGCGATCCTGTTTGTACAGCTTGACAGAAAAGCAGATCAATAGATGTCCGTATACGCGGTCCAGACAACAATGTCCTTTCGAGCGGACCACAAAGTGTCAGAAAAGCGAGTCACAAGTATCTGTTCGAGCGATTCAGGCTATGATCGTTCGAGCGGTTCGTATATGATCGTTCGAGCGATCCTAACAATAAAATTGTCCAAAAGAGCGATCCAAACAAATGTTTCGAGCGATCCTAAGGTTAAATTTTCGAGCGATTCAGATTAAATCCAGATAAGCGGTCCTAATGTCCGAAAAGGCGATCCATTGTTTTTAGCCTGTTTTTACCAATTTTAATCCGTATTTTCACCTGATTCTTTCTAGGGTTTGTTAATAGTGTGTTTTACACGTTATACTCGAATTTCAGACAATTTTGACCGTTGGAACCACTAGAAACTGAAAAAGTATGAGAGAAAGTGAGTAGAAAAGAGAGATTTCTGCAGATCTATGCTGTAGTAGTATGAACTCCTCGTCCTGAGCTCTGATACCACTTGTTGGACCGTTCTATGACCCGATAAGTCAGTCAAGGTAGTTCATCTTCATGTATGAAGGCGGAATCAACATATATGAAGTTACAACAGCTTATCCTTTCAATTCCTTATCTTTCTATTGCTTTCTGATAAAAATTTGGCAGAGTTTCAGCACCGTAGCACACACATACACTGTTACAACTTATGAACCGCTCACCCCTATATATAGATATCCAGGGTCGCTCTTAAGACATGACACATGAGCGATCCAGACCCTTTGTCGTATAAGCGATCCATATAAGTGATACAAAAGCGGTCCACATCAACACAATGACTAATAAGCGATCCTAAGCCTATTTTACACAATATTTACACTTTAACCCCTTATAGACCAATCTTGACTTCAGACTTTTTGTAGACGCAGTCAACAGACATTCCGTGCATCAACAAACGTTGACTTTTGGACTCGAAAAACGAATAAAAGAACGAAAGAATACTTACGGAGGGTCCCCGAATGCTAATCTAGATCAAAGAGCTCAGGTATGAAGCAATGGCATCAACTTGGAGCATTTTGATCAGATTTGTGTGGGTTTTACATCAAAGGGGGGGGGGGTATTTATAGGAAAAGTAGAGCCGTTAGGATCGTTTCTTGAATATCGTGCCACGATCCAAGCCGTACACTTGTCACAAAGTTGTGGTGGCTTAACGTGACCCTTGGCTCCTGATTTGGTGAAAGGGCATTGCCCTTTGGGTTGTTTGAAAGGCCAAGTTGTGCAAGAAAGACAAAATTCTATTACAGAAGGGGCCATGCGGCCCGCATCAGGATTGGACAAAACTCAGGCGGGCCGCCTGGCCCTGTCTGATCTGCACATACTTTCAGAAATGGTAGTTTTGGTCCCTGTTGCGTATTTAAGCCATTTCCGACGCTTCTAAGGCCCGTAAAGCCAACTTTAAGGCCCTAAAATGATGCCTAAACATTGTGGACATGAAACATGCTCAAAAATATGTCGGATGTTGGTTCGTTTGGCCGTACGATCGCGATGTTCGGTTAATTACGACGGAATGCGCATAAGCGCGAAAGACGATCCAAATGACGCGACGAACGGATTTTTCTCATGCCAAACACTAAGGCATAATATAAGGATGCTTACATAAATTTTTGGATGTCCGGATGTATTCAGAATGTAAGTTATGCGCGAAAGTGCAAACTTGTGTACTTTTTGACACTTTTAGTCCCTGAATGATCCAAAAGTTTGTTTTAGCATACCAAACCCTTCAAAGCCTATTTCTAAGATATGTAAAGGATATTTATGGTATGTTTAACTTATGGACATGTTCCGGAATGTTCGTTATAGTTCAAATTGGCATACTTTCGCAGTTTGTCAAGTTTAGTCCCTGTAAGCGAATTAACTTGTTTTTGCCATACCAAAGCCTTCAAAACTTATTTCTAAGTTATGTAAAGGTTATTTAAGGTATGTTAAGTATATGTTGATGTCCCGGAGTATTTGTCGCATTAAACTGAGTACGTTTTCGCACCAGGTTGCGTATAATTCTCCAGAAAGCGATGTAAAGTTTGAAATTGTACCAGGATTGATATGTGCAATAGATACACATATTTATACAAGATCCCAAGTATGAAATAGGATATTTCATCGGCTTGGTATTTGTTTGATGGTCGCGGTGACACAGGTGTCACATGAACAGAAGCTCGGGCACGGCCCCGTGTCCATCTGACTCTCTCTTTTTATTAATTGTAATTTGCAATTACAATAAATGCGCCTGCAGGAAGTTGACCACGCCCCCGTGTCCGCTGAGCACGGCCCCGTGGTGGGCAACAGAAGCTTTTATGAGTTTGTCTTTTCTGCTGACACTTGGGCACGGCCCCGTGCTCACTGAGCACGGGGCATGTTCAGTTTTCTGTCTTCTTTGTTTTGCTTGGGAAGATGCTGTCGGGAGGTCGGGCATGCCACTTTTGTTCCTTTTCTTGTATTTATGTTAGATTTAGCTGTCTTTTTGCTTCTTTTGTTCATTTGAGCTCATTTAATCCTGAAAATACAAAAGGAAGACAAAAACACACTTTTTCCAACATTAGTACTAAAAAAGAGTTAGTTTTATGCTACAATTGATATAATTTATATGTTGCATTTTGTGCACATCAAATACCCCCACACTTGAATCTTTGCTTGTCTTCAAGCAAAACTCTTTGTAATGTGGCTTTTTCACTCCCAAATGGAATGGGTAGAAGAGAAGGTTTTTGGGCTTGTCATAGACTGTCGGGATTTCCAAAATTCTTTAATTAAGTTTTATTTTTATTTATTTACAATCCTATTCGTCATGATTTATTAAAAACATTTTTAGGAAAAATTACTTATTAGGGCATAACATACCTTTTTTAAAATTCCATTTATATACAAGTTCACATACCTCACGGGGAATCACTCAACACTCGGCCGAAGGTGCATTTTTAGTGAATCACTCGAGAGCGGCATGGAACTTACTCCTACCGTAAGCTTGCCAAGCAATCAATCCTCCTCCTCTTTAACTATATACCTTTGTAAATATCAAGAGGACTTTTTGGGTGAAGCGTTAGGCTTGGGCTAAAGGTGGGTGGTTGGGTTAGTGGTAAGTAAAAGGGCGAAAAGCGTAACAAAACGTCGGTTTTTTTTGAAAGACTTTTTATTTTTCATACTTTTATTTTATTTTGATGAACCATTCTTTTTAAAACAAAGTTATTTTTGATGAACTTGTTTGTTTATTTGGTTTCATCAAAATTATATATATATATATTTCAAGTCATAAGAAAACCGAACGTTGTTACTAAAAGAAAGGGGTAAAATAAAAGGGTTTAGGTGGGTAAAAAGGGTGATTGTTTTGGGTTAAGAAATGAAAAGATTTAGGCTCAAAGGGGTTAACTAGGGGGATTTTGGGTAGGTGGTAAAAAAATGAAAAATAATGGTGTAGAAAGAAAAAAAGTTAGTCCTAATGCCTCCATCATTTACTTACTTGGGTTTAAGTTGGTAAGGACTGGGAATGTATTGTCGTGGCAAGTTCTAGAGTCGTACAAACCAAGCGGCTATTCACACAAGAAACGAAAAATAAGCATTTAGTGTAAAGATATGTATTTCTATGCTCAATAAAGGCTCAAAACTCACTTTTGTGGGAAAGGGTGTTTTTTTATGTGATCAAGTATATATAATCAAATTTTAACTAAGTTTGTTATGCCGTTTCATAATTTTCTCATGTTGGTTCTTTTTATCACGACGCTATCGGTTGTAAACTTGTAAAAATATAACCTTGTTAGAACTTGAATTCCCAACTTAAACTTAGACAAGAAAAAAGAAAAATGAAAATTTTTGAAAAAAATTTGGGGTGATTAGCGGTTCCAATAGAGTTTTGTGTAAGGCTTGTTATTAGGACTTGCAAGATTCAAGGTTTTAGCATCCCCCCCACACATAAATTACACATTGTCCTCAATGTGTCCCAAAAATAAGTTTTTAGGTTGATTGAATGTGTAAAAAGGGTGTTAAAAGCAAAATTTTATGTTACTGGTACTTTGGACACGGCCCCGTGTCGGATGGACACGACCCCGTGTTCAACTGCCAGTAACGAAAACTTACAGAAGGTGGACACGGGGGCGTGTTGGATGGGCACGGCCTCGTGTGTGGCAAAAATCTGCAGAATTTAGACAAACAGTAGGTCTGGGAGGTAGGCACAGGGGCGTTTTGGCCGGACACGACCCCGTGTAGACAGTCTGCAGGGTTGAAAAACAAGTTTCTTTCTCCGGTTTTCCTGCCCCGGCTTTAGTAGCACTAATATTTAGCACTCTAAGCCTCGTATGTACCTGTTTTATCAATAAATACTGCACTAAATAATACCAAACATCCTAGATTACCATGCTCAACATCCAAACCATCAAGTTAAAAGATAAAAACAAAAGCAGAAAATAAAAATAAGTTAGGGAAAGTAAATTGTTCAACACTTCGGCACGCAGGCCGGAAATTGTTTGATAAAAAAGGGAATTTAACCTGTGGGATCACCAACCATCCACTCTTACTCTTACTCCACCCGCCTAGTCCATGTCTTCATCACTGTCATCACCTCCTTCCCCATGCCCCACCATGTACTCCCGGATGCTTCCGATGTCATCTTGGATATCGGTGATGTTTCTTTCAATGGCTTCGACCCGGTGGTATGTGTTGTTGGCGAGGTTGTAGGTGTTCCTGGTGCACATAAGGTTTTCCTGCAAAAGATCATGTAAACTCTGAAAGTTAGGAAAACCACCTCCTTGTGAGGAGGACGGGCCTGGTTCACCGTGGGGTTGGTACTGGTATTGGGGAGGTGGAGCGTGAAGGACTAGTGCCTCTTGCGGGTTCCATGCATGACCTTGCATCCTCTGAAAGCTTACCGACCCGTCTTCCGCCTCATAGATTAGATTCATGGAGGGACAAATGTGTACATCGACCCGTCCTGACCATGGGCTCCTTTCAAAAGACCTAGGTATTCACGTGAAATGCTTGAAGAGGCGGTACACCCATCCCCCGAAGAAAATAGGGGTTGGTGCATGAGCAAGCCGGTTCAGATGCATGTTCCGGAGTAGGAGGAATGGAACATCGAGGGGTTTACGGGTGTGAATGCAGTGAAGGACTACCAAGTCTCTCAATCCAACAATGCCGCTGCTGTCATGTCTCTGACTAAGAGAGTAAGCGAGGAGCCTATGAATATAGCGATAAAGCGGATCCCTCAGCTTAGTGCTCTTAGTGCTACTCGGATTGTAGAACCCGTCACCAATCTGAGCCCATGCGGCTTGGCGTTCGTTCTCATCCAACTCTCGTATTCCTCCAGTGTTCTCTTCACTTCCCGAATCCTCCTCCGTATACAACCCAACTATTGCCCCGAATTGTGCCATAGAGATAGAGTACCTAGTTCCACCACACCGAAATGCAACCCCATTATTGTCGAAAGGGTTGCACCTTGAATTGAAAGTGAAGGTGCTGTAGAACTCCATAGTGCACTCGAGTACCGATCGAAGTCGAGTGGTCAGGGCAACCCTTAGTGGGCCGGTAACGAGGTTGTTAAACCGGTCAAGTTGGTTCACCATAGCTAAGAGGTCCGTGCATGCTTGTCTTGGGTATTCTTCGGGTCTTGTTTGAAGTGTGTCATATCTGGCCCTAGCATCGAGCTCATTTGCGTTGAATCTTGTGAACTTCTTTGACATCTGAAAGAATACACTAAAAGTTAGCATGAAACAATGAGATTTTCGAAGAAAAACTGCAAAACAGTGGGCTGGACACGGCCCCGTGCTCAGCGGGCACGACCCCGTGTCCAAGCGTCTGTTACTAAAAAATTCCATTTTTCGACCCGGTTCCGAAAATCTGAAAATTTTTTGCCAACTAGGTGCGGTTTCCCCCGAAAATGAAACCCCAAGTGCCGTTTTTCTCAAAACAAACCGTTTACCCCTTCAATTTTATCTTTTTCGGTTAAAAAACAAGGGTTTGGGGTTTTTGTGAGAAATCGGGCAAATCTATCAACATTACAAGTGGATTTACTTCCCATAACACTAATCTAAACTAATGCTAACAGATTTAAACAAAAATTTGAGGTTTGATCCGGATGAACTTCAAGAACCCTAGATTTTCCCCAAATTTTTTATGTTTTAACTACATGCAAGTAAATAATCTAACTACTAATGATGAGAGAATCATACCTTGATGTTGTTCGAAAGAGAGGAGACGTCGAAAATCTGCGGAAAATCGCCTGGACCAGAGCGTTTTTCGGGGAAACGGGGCGTGTGGAATGATGTAACTGTTATGAAAAAGGGGTTTTATCCCGACAGTTGCGCGGACACAGCCCCGTGTCCAGCGGACACGGCCTCGTGCCGAGCAAAGTTTTTTTTTTTCAGTGCTCGTGTGAGTGCCCTGTTTTCCCAAAAACTTGGTTAGAAGACTTACCGGTTTTGATGTTTTACCCGTTTGTTCGTAACGTACCAGGTATGATGTTGATGTCTTTACTCATCAACCTTTTGAAGCGAGATCTCTTCCTCCTCATCCTCAATAAATCCTTGATAGAGTTTTAGCCGTTGGCCATTGACTTTGAATGAAATTCCATTCCGAGATTTAATTTCTACTGCACCGTGAGGAAAAATATGGGTGATGGAAAAAGGTCCTGACCACCTAGATTTTAGTTTACCCGGAAATAATCGAAGTCGTGAATTAAACAATAGAACTTGATCTCCCACGCGAAATTCATTAGGTTTAATGTGTTTTTCGTGTAAATTTTTCATTCTCTCCTTATAAATTTCAGAGTTAGAGTATGCGTAATTCCTTAATTCGTCTAATTCATTTATTTGACAAAATCGATTTTTACCTGCAATTTCTAAATCCAAGTTTATATTTTTTAATGCCCAGTAGGCCTTGTGAGCTATTTCTACTGGCAAATGACAACTTTTTCCATAGACGAGCTTATATGGGGTTGTGCCTATAGTTGTTTTATAAGCAGTTCGAAAAGCCCATAAAGCATCATCTAATTTATCAGCCCATTCTTTTTTATTTAAACCTATGGTTTTTTTCAAATATTCGTTTTAAACCTCTATTAGTCACTTCGGCTTGTTCGTTTGTTTTAGGGTGATATGCTGTTGAGACCCAGTGATAGACCCCATGTCTTGTTAAGATTTTTTCGAGTTGATGATTACAAAAATGGGTACCTCTATCACTTATTAATGCTTTAGGTGTTCCAAAACGAGAGAATAATTTTTTCAGAAATCTTACCACGACTCTTCCATCATTTGTTGGAAGTGCCTCGGCCTCGACCCATTTAGACAGGTAATCGACTGCCACAAGTATATATTGACGGTGGGAAAGGTCCCATGAAATCGAGTCCTCACACATCAAAAATTTCACAAACGAGAATGCCATATTGTGGCATTTCATTTTTGGAAGAAATATTACCTTATCTTTGGCAAGCATCACATGTCTTGACAAGATTTTGCGCATCTTTGTAAATGGTCGGCCAATAAAATCCTGAATCAAATACCTTTCGTGCGGTACTAGCGGCACCATGATGTCCTCCATATGGACCTTCATGACAATGGCGGAGAATTCTTCGTGCTTCGTTTCCATGTACGCATCTTCGGATGAGTTGGTCGGCACACATTTTGAAAAGATAAGGATCTTCCCAAAAGTAATGTTTTACATCAGCAAAGAGTTTCTTTCTTTGGTGATGTGGCCATCCCTTGGTGACTATACCGCTATCCAAGTAGTTAGCATAGTCAGCATACCATGGCTCTTGTCTATATTCCGCCATTTCCAGGGACTCTGTTGGAAATTTTTCGTTGATTTGCTCGTCCCTGGTTGCCTCCAAAGCTGGGTCTTCTAAACACGAAAGATGATCTGCTGCCGTGTTTTCTGCTCCTCTTTTGTCTTTGATTTCAATATCAAATTCTTGGAGGAGTAGAA
The DNA here is from genome assembly GCF_002127325.2 of Helianthus annuus. NCBI lineage: Eukaryota > Viridiplantae > Streptophyta > Magnoliopsida > Asterales > Asteraceae > Helianthus > Helianthus annuus. The sequence continues at coordinate 113,626,168 of NC_035436.2, forward strand.
TCCACCTGATCAAACGGGGTATTGCGTCTTGTTTCTTGAAGAGGTATCAGATGGCTGCATGATCTGTATAGACTACAGTTTTAGACAGAACAAGGTAAGAATGAAATTTATCAAAAGCAAATACCACAGCTAGTAATTCTTTTTCAGTGGTTGTGTAATTCTCTTGTGCATCGTTAAGTGTTTTACTAGCATAATAAATTGGGTGGAAATGCTTTTCTTTCCTTTGTCCCAAGACTGCTCCAACGACAAAGTCACTTGCATCACACATGATTTCGAAAGGTAATTTCCAATCAGGCGCTATCATGATAGGTGCATTGACTAGCATTTCCTTGAGGGTTAGTGATGTGCGTGAAGTGTGTTATATTTTTGATGTATATTTAAGCCCCTTTTTACACTTTTAGCCAAGTTTTAAATTTATAAAACACGATATTTACTAACACTAAACACACATATGGGCAAGTGCACCCATCGTGGACGTAGTATAGTGTTGGTAAGATACCGAGGTCGTCCAAGGACACAAGAGCTTTTAATACCGGTTTATCCTCAACGTCTAATCAAATCAAAAAGTGAGAAAAATATTTTTTTTTAAACTAAGAAAATAAAAACTAACTAAATGCTGAAAAATAAAATAAAATAAAAACAGATAGACAAGATGCATCACTTGGATCCGACACGTGTATTAGTATAACCTTTGATTATTTTCGCACTTTTGCACTTGTTTAAGAGATTATCTTAGTTATTGTAGTAGGCCCCTCTTTTGAAGGCGACGTTACCCTTAACCCAGTAGTTTGAGTCAGCAAGGATACAATCTTAAAGGGTCGGATTATTGAAAGATAATGAATTAAGTTACTAATGCAAATTGTGGTAGGCCCCGCTTTCGGCGGTGACGTTACCCTCGGCTAAGTAGTCTAAGTCAGTAGGGATACAGTCCTAAATAGCCGGGTTATAGTATTAATAGTAGTTAACTTATGAGGGGGTCAAAGAGTTTGGATACCCGCCATCCAATACCTATGGGCATTGAAGGAGATCCTACTAAATTTGACCCAGGTCCCAAGCAGGACCTCTAAACGCTGAACAAGGGCAAGACCTTTACCAAACCGTTCCCTTAACCCCCGACCAGGTAGTCAACATACCTCCATATAGACCGTGGAGATATGAATGGTGAAAATCTTTTATTTTATATAGACAGTAAAATAATGCCAAGACACTACGGACAAACGATAAGGAAAGATCACCTTCAACATAAGCAACTAATTATTAAAGTCATTAATACAAAACCAAATAAAAAGTGCAAAAGATTAAAAATAAAAAGTATTATACTAAACACTTGTCTTCACCAAGTGATGTAAGAGACTTAGGCAAACATGGCCTTGATTGTCAAGAACTCTTACGATCAATCTTGGATCCCGAGACGACTCACACACTCTATGATGGACAATGGATGATGGTGGTGGATGATGGTGTTATGGTGGTGGTGGGTGGTGGATGAAGTGTGAGAGAGGTGGTGTGCCAAGGGATGAGATGGAATGAAACCAAGCACTCCTATTTATAGGCTGAACAGAAGGCTGGGCACGGCCCCGTGTCCGCTGGACACTCCCCCGTGCCCGTCTGACACTCTCTCTCCTCATTAATTGTAATTCGCAATTACAATTAATGCGCCTGCTGTACTTTCACTACGCCCCCGTGCCCGCTGGACACGGCCCCGTGGTGGGCAATGGAAGCTTCTATAAGTTTGTCTTTTATGCTGCTTCTTGGGCACGGCCCCGTGCTGGCTGAGCACGGGGCGTGTTCAGACTTCTGCTTTCTCTTCTTTGCCTTGGAGGATGCCGTTGAGGGTCCGAGCAGTCTACTTTTATTCCTTTTCTTGTATTTATGCTAGAATTAGTTGTCTTTTTTGCTTCTTTTGTGAATTTGAGCTCATTTCATCCTGAAAATACAAAAGAAAGACAAAAACACTCTTTTTCCAACATTAGTACTTAAAAAGGGTTAGTTTTATGCCTTAATTGATGTGATTTATATGTTGTATTTTACACACATCAAATACCCCCACACTTGAACTTTTGCTTGTCCTCAAGCAAAACTCTTTAAATGTGGCTTACACTCCCAAATGGAATAGGTAGAAGAGAAAGTTTTTGGCTTGTCATAGAGTGTCGGGAATCCAAGATCTTTGTAAGTTTTATTTTTATTTATTTACAATCCTATTCGTTATGATTTATTTAGAACGTTTCACAAGATAAATTACTTATTCGGGCATAGCATGCCTTATTAAAATTCCATTTATATACAAGTTCACATACCTCACGGGAGATCACTCAACACTCGGCCGAAGGTGTAATTTTTTTAGTGAATCACTCGAGAGCGGCATGGAACTTACGCCTTCCATAGGCTTGCCAAGCAATCAATCCTCCTCCTTTTTAACTTTTTACCTTTGTAAATATCAAGAGGACTTTTTGGGTGAAGGGTTAGGCTTGGGTTAAAGGTGGGTGGTTGGGTTAGTGGTTAGTAAAAGGGTGAAAATCGTAAAAAGCGTCGGTTTTCGTGACACACCTTGTTTTTAGTGACTTTTTATTTTGAAGTATTTCTCCAAACAAGCTTTTATATAGCTTTTGTTTGTTTTTGACTTCATCATTTTTTTTGATAAGTCACATAAAATAGCGAGCTTACGAAAAACCGAGCTTGTTACTAAAATAAAGGGTGAAAAATAAAAAAGGGTTTTTGGTGGGTAAAAAGGGTTTTAGGGTAATGAAATGAAAGGTTTAGGCTCAAAGGGGCTAACTAGGGGGATTTTGGGTAGGTGGTAAAAAAAAATGAAAAATAATGGTGTAGAAAGAAAAATATGGTTAGTCCTAATGCCTCCATCACTTACTTACTTGGGTTTAAGTTGGTAAGGACCGGAAATGTATCGTCGTGGCAAGTTCTAGAGTTGTAAGAACCAAGCAGCTATTCACACAAGAAACAAAAAAATGAGCATTTAGTCTAAAGATGTATATTTGTATGCTCAATAAAGGCTCAAAACTCACTTTTGTGGGAATGGGTTTTTAATGCGATCAAGTATATATAATCGAATTTTTAACTAGACTTGTTATGCCGTTTCGTAATTTTCTTATGTTGGTTCTTTGTTATCACGACGCTATCGGTTGTAAATTTGTAAAAATATAACCTTTTTAGAACTTGTTATTCCCAAATTAAACCAAGACAAGTAAAAAAAAAACGAAAAGTTTTTGAAAAAATTTGGGGTGTTTAGCGGTTCCAATAGAGTTTTGTGTAAGGCTTGTAATTAGGATTCGCAAAATTCAAGGTTTTAGCATCCCCCCCACACTTAAATTACACATTGTCCTCAATGTGTCCTAACAATAAGATTTTTGGTTGATTAGAATGTGTAAAAGTGGGTTAAAAAGCAAAGATTTATGTTGCTGGCATCCTAGACACGGCCCCGTGGTGACCGGGCACGGCCCCGTGGTCAGGTGCCAGTAACAGAAATTAAAGAAATAAGACAGAAGCCTGGACACGGGGGCGTGTCCGCTGAACACGGCCCGTGTCCAGTTACCTGAACTAGGCGTTTTTTCTACAGGTGGCTCAGCACGGGGCCGTGTTGGTTGGGCACGGCCCGTGTTGAGCCTTCTGTGATGGAGATTTGTGTCGGGTTGCTCTGTTCTTTGTGCATGGGGCCATTTTTCTCGTTCCCTTTTTCATCCATTACCACCATGAGTGTGTTTTATTCTGCAAATTAAAACTAAAAGATTAAACTAAACTAAGGATAGTTCCGTGGAATGCCTCCGTGGTGCGCCACGTTTATAAGGGTCCTTGGCTAGACCCAATGCGAGGTTATATGTTTTCTGAGTGGGATGCCTGGCGTCCCATGTTACACCGTCGGAGAGCAGCATCCAAGCTCGAATCAATAACCTTCATGTAATTGACCGGGTCGTCGTCCTCTATTCTCTTCCCAACTCCGAACTTCACTTCATCATCCCCATACCTCAAGGTGAGTGTCCCGTCATTCATATCTACCACTGCTTGGGCGGTGGCAAGGAAGGGTCTCCCTAGTATGAGGGGGACCTCGGTGTCTTCCTCCATATCGAGTATGACAAAGTCAGCTGGATAAACGAATCTGCTTTCCTTTACCAAGACATTCTCGATGACACCTTGTGGGAATTTGACGGATCGATCAGCGAGTTGTATGCTCATTTTTGTAGGGCTCGTGGTTCCTAAACCGAGTCTTTTGAACATTGATGAGGGCATGAGGTTAATGCTAGCCCCAAGGTCGGCTAAGGCATTACGAACGGGTGATTCCCCTATTGAGCAGGGAATCGTGAAGCTTCCGGGATCGATTTTCTTTTGGGGAAGTTTATTGAGTACGAGGGCAGAGCATTCTTCGCCTAAATTGACTAATTGCAAACTTTCAATTTTCTTTTTATGTGTAAGGAAGTCCCTCATGAATTTAGAGTACTTGGGCATTTGGGTTAGGACTTCGATAAAAGGAATATTGACATGCAATTGTTTTAACAGACTTTCGAACTTTGCGAATTGCTCATTGGTCTTTTGACGAATTAACCTACCGGGGTATGGAACTCGAGGAGCCTTGATTGGCTCTGGTGACGGAGGGGAGTTCTTTCCCTGCAGAGGTGTGGGTACTGTTTCTTCCGTTGGTGGTGGCACTTCTGCAGGCCCTACGGTGCGGTTCCATAGTGTGATGAGGTGAACTTGCGCTTTTGGGTTCGTTTCGGTATTGCTAGGTAATGCGCCTTGCGGTCTCTCGGCAAAGTTTTGAGCTATTTGATTTAATTGTTTTTCTATGTTTTGAATACTAGCTTGTTGATTTCTAAAATTTGATTCTAATTGTAGAAATCTTTCCGAGTTTTTCTTATCAGTGTCGGAGACGAGGCGAGATACAGTATCTTCGAGCCTTTCTCGTCCACTTTGTTGTTGAGTGAAATTTTGTGACTCATTTCTTGGTTGCTGAAAGTTTGTTCGTTGGGTTTGTTGGTTACTACTATTGCCGGGTTCCCTCCAACCAAGGTTTGGGTGGTTTCGCCATCCTTGGTTGTAAGTTCCCGTTGGGGGACCCGACGGCCTAGGTCTATTATCAATGTAGTTTACCATTTCTTGTTGATCGTCTGTTTCTTTCATGCAACTCCAATTTTCATGTGACCCACCACACCTTTCACAAGCCATAACCGAGACTATTTTTGTCATTTCCAATTTTTTTATCTTTGAAGAAAGGGCCTCGATTTGGGCTTGTAAAGAAGCGCTTTCATCGACCTTATGGGTGCCCGGGGCGATAGACTTATTTCCCCGGGGGGTGTGCCATTGAAAATTGGTTTGAGCAATTTCCTCAATTTGATTATATATTTCGTGTGGGCGTCGATTACCTAAAAGTCCCCCGGAGCTAGAATCAAGTGTCTGCCTAGTGTGTGGCAACAATCCATTATAGAAAGTGGATACTTGTTGCCATATTGCGAGGCCGTGATGGGGACACTTGCGTAATAGCTCCTTGAACCTTTCGCAAGTTTCATATAAGGATTCCCCGTCCTCTTGTGAATATGTATTAATTTCAGTCATTAACTTAGCAGTTTTAGCGGGAGGGAAATACTTATATAGAAATTTTTGGGCTAGTTCATCCCAGGTGTTTACCGATCCAGCTGGGAGGGCGTTGAGCCAAGCTTTCGCTCGGTCTTTTAGTGAGAAGGGAAACATACGGAGGCGGATGGCGTCGTTTGATGCTCCATTGATCCGAAAGGTATCACATATTTCCAAGAAATTAGTTATATGTAGATGGGGATCCTCGTCCGCAAGCCCGTGGAAGGTTGCGGAGTTTTGGAGCATTTGTATCAAATGCGGCCGAAGTTCGAAGTTATTAGCTTCGACATTCGGAGCATTGATAGCGGTGCCTAGATTACCTACGGTGGGTCGTAGGTAATCCATAAGGGTACGTTGGTCCGCCATTGGAGGTGGGTCACCCGAAACCTTCTCTTGGTTTTTGGCTTTTAACCTTTTTCTGAGAAAGCGTTCGGGTTCTTCTAGTGGTTCTTTTATGTCTTTATTGGAACTGGAGCTCATACACTACGTGAGGTTGGCATCGGGTTCCAAGTCCTGCAATAAAAACAGAAAAGAATGTTGGTCAGAAGGTTCACCACGGCCCCGTGTTTAGCGAACACGGCCCGTGGTCAGAGTTTCAGTGATTGTTTTCCAGATCCCAGTTACTGGAAGTTGGACACGGCCCCGTGTTGCACCGGCACGGCCCCGTGGTCAGCCTTCTGTAACTTGGAAAACAAAAACTGCCAGTAACGATGCTGGGCACGGCCCGTGTCCGACCAGGCACGGCCCGTGCTGAGCCCTGCAGAAGCTGAAAAACTAAGAAAAATCCTAAAAATTAAAAAGAAAAATAAAAATATGATTAGGCCGTTGATTCCTAACTTTCTTAAAATCCTTGTTTCCCCGGCAGCGGCGCCAAAAACTTGATGTGCGTGAAGTGTGTTATATTTTTGATGTATATTTAAGCCCCTTTTTACACTTTTAGCCAAGTTTTAAATTTATAAAACACGATATTTACTAACACTAAACACACATATGGGCAAGTGCACCCATCGTGGACGTAGTATAGTGTTGGTAAGATACCGAGGTCGTCCAAGGACACAAGAGCTTTTAATACCGGTTTATCCTCAACGTCTAATCAAATCAAAAAGTGAGAAAAATATTTTTTTTTTAAACTAAGAAAATAAAAACTAACTAAATGCTGAAAAATAAAATAAAATAAAAACAGATAGACAAGATGAATCACTTGGATCCGACACGTGTATTAGTATAACCTTTGATTATTTTCGCACTTTTGCACTTGTTTAAGAGATTATCTTAGTTATTGTAGTAGGCCCTTCTTTTGAAGGCGACGTTACCCTCAACCCAGTAGTTTGAGTCAGCAAGGATACAATCCTAAAGGGTCGGATTATTGAAAGATAATGAATTAAGTTATTAATGCAAATTGTGGTAGGCCCCGCTTTCGGCGGTGACGTTACCCTCGGCTAAGTAGTCTGAGTCAGCAGGGATACAGTCCTAAATAGCCGGGTTATAGTATTAATAGTAGTTAACTTATGAGGGGGTCAAAGAGTTTGGATCCCCGCCATCCAATACCTATGGGCATTGAAGGAGATCCTACTAAATTTGACCCAGGTCCCAAGCAGGACCTCTAAACGCTGAACAAGGGCAAGACCTTTACCAAACCGTTCCCTTAACCCCCGACCAGGTAGCCAACATACCTCCATATAGACCGTGGAGATATGAATGGTGAAAATCTTTTATTTTATATAGACAGTAAAATAATGCCAAGACACCACGGACAAACGATAAGGAAAGATCACCTTCAACATAAGCAACTAATTATTAAAGTCATTAATACAAAACCAAATAAAAAGTGCAAAAGATTAAAAATAAAAAGTATTATACTAAACACTTGTCTTCACCAAGTGATGTAAGAGACTTAGGCAAACATGGCCTTGATTGTCAAGAACTCTTACGATCAATCTTGGATCCCGAGACGACTCACACACTCTATGATGGACAATGGATGATGGTGGTGGATGATGGTGTTATGGTGGTGGTGGGTGGTGGATGAAGTGTGAGAGAGGTGGTGTGCCAAGGGATGAGATGGAATGAAACCAAGCACTCCTATTTATAGGCTGAACAGAAGGCTGGGCACGGCCCCGTGTCCGCTGGACACGCCCCCGTGCCCGTCTGACACTCTCTCTCCTCATTAATTGTAATTCGCAATTACAATTAATGCGCCTGCTGTACTTTCACCACGCCCCCGTGCCCGCTGGACACGGCCCCGTGGTGGGCAATGGAAGCTTCTATAAGTTTGTCTTTTATGCTGCTTCTTGGGCACGGCCCCGTGCTGGCTGAGCACGGGGCATGTTCAGACTTCTGCTTTCTCTTCTTTGCCTTGGAGGATGCCGTTGAGGGTCCGGGCAGTCTACTTTTATTCCTTTTCTTGTATTTATGCTAGAATTAGTTGTCTTTTTGCTTCTTTTGTGAATTTGAGCTCATTTCATCCTGAAAATACAAAAGAAAGACAAAAACACTCTTTTTCCAACATTAGTACTTAAAAAGGGTTAGTTTTATGCCTTATTTAATGTGATTTATATGTTGTATTTTACACACATCAGTTAGAAATGCTTGATTGCAATCCTTGTCAAAGATGAAAGGTGCATCTTTTTCAAGTAATTTTGTTTGAGGTCTTGAGATTTTCGAAAAGTCTTTGATAAACCGTCTATAAAATCCGGTCATGCCCTAAGAAACTTCTGATTGCTCTAACGGAGGATGGTGGAGGTAATCGAGAAATTGTGTCTATTTTTGCTCGATCAACTTCCATTCCTTCGCTTGAGATCTTGTGACCAAGTACTATTCCCTCTGTTACCATGAAATGGCATTTTTCCCAGTTAAGGGCGAGGTTAGTTTCCTCACATCGGGATAGCATTCGTTCAAGGTTATCGAGGCATTGGTCGTATGAATCTCCAAAGATAGAAAAGTCGTCCATGAAGACTTCCATTGTCTTTTCTATCATGTCTGGGCTTTTCTTTCTCTCTATCTTCAGACTCCCCCTCTCGATTTACTGGCATTCCTTTGTTCTTCAGTAACATCTTTAGGATCGTTGTCTGTCTTTTCATCTAACAGCTTCGTATCTTATCCTGCAAATTCTCTACCCAAAACATAAGTTTTACAATTTTAGAATAAAGATGTATGCACTAAAACAAACTCTTCCTCAAACCAAACTGAAACTTTATCAGTGACAGTATTAATGAACCACCTGAAAGGTTAAAATATGAAAACATTTAATTCCACACAAACACTCCCCCTCAAATATTGCTCATCATGTTTAGCACTCGGAATTTTGAAAATCAGCTTTCCAATATCAGTTGTCTAAAATCTTTTTGACTTTTTCAAAATTTATGCTAAAACACACTGAAAATCTTTTTGGATTTTGAAATAAAGAAATATGTAATGCAGTAAAGAAATATTTACAAAACAATATTTTTGTGAGTTCGTGTAAGAGGATCATATCAGTTTATGAGACAAGTCACCAACATCGTTAAGCTTCATTTCATTTTAAGTTCTAAACAATTCACCTAGATTGTCAGTATATTTGTCCACTTAAATTTTCACACAAAGTTCAACTGTTCCGAGATACGATATTAATGTTTTAAGAACTTAAACTTATCCGTGTGTCCCACTACTTGAATATACTCCCGTATCCAGATCCCAATATTCAGTCTTAAAGGTGAGTATACCACAGATGATATCTGTTCAGGGGTTAATTGCGAAACCGTGAGAGCTCAGGTCAGAACTTCCGTTCAGCAGAGAGATGACGGCTCGACTTTTGGTGTGTCCCCTTTAGAGGATCTTTTGATTTCAACAGCAGCGACTATCAATTTTATTGTTTCATCAGCTTGCTGAGGGCGATGCTATGTTTCAAGCATTTGCGGAAAGCATTATCCGGGGACTAGGTCAGTACTTCCATACAGCAGAAGTCCCGGGATAATACCCCAGATATCACTGAGCATAAAGACCTAGTATCTCAGAATAAGGGACCTTTCAAACAAGATTTCAGGGGTTACCTATATATCCAAGTTTGTGTTAACCCACAGAATAAGCAAGTTTGAATTTTAGGTTTATATCTCGTCACAATCTACTAAATGTGTAAAAACCTACTGGCACATCCTCAGTGAAATTGTTTATCACATTTTATCTTTACATTTCTTTAGCATGTTGTGACAGTTCACTGATGTACTATCATTTCCTCTTTTCACAACGAAACTCATTTTAAATTTTATCATGTTTTTGGCTTTTTCAAGTTTTCTAATGTTTTTATTTCCCTACTCCCCCTAAAATGCAAACACATTTCAAAGGAAATTTGAAAATAACTAGATTCTTGACCCACTTGAAAACATAGAAAACAACACAAACTATACAGAAACTTGACAACTAATATCAAATCGCCTCAATTCTCCATTCATTAGGCATAAACAATCTGAACTCCCCCTTTCACAAACCATTTTCTCATTTAGATTTCAAAACACTTAAGTCTGTTTTAATCAAAATGATTTTTCCGGAAAATGAGTTTGTTAAGATAAAAACCACTTGTAGGTTTATCACTTTGTTAAAATCGGGGATATGGTTCATCATCTTGTTCTTAGTAATATCATGAGTTAGTAAATCAAGTACAACTTAATGTCCCTGATTCACTATTTTGCAATTAAGCAACCTGTACCACTTGTAAAATAACCATACAATACCACTTGTATGTATATACAACATGCCGATTCCTGCTTCGCACTTACCAACCTGGAAGCTCCGGCGTAGTCATTCAACCTGTAAATTTTTAACAATTTTAAGAATTTTTCATACAAACTCAAAATACATGAATGATGCCGATTCCTGATCCACGATTACAAAATTGGGATCTCCGGCAAGTCAGGTTTTTCAATCGAAGAAAATGTCCACCCAAGCCTGACCAGCCTTGGGTGATTTCAATTCAGATTTTGTTGGGGTGTAAGTTGCTTTCTTTGTAGCGTAGAAGTCTTTTACCCCTTTCACCTTCCTATCAACCATTTTACCGAAAATTTTCTTTACATTCCCATTAAAAGCCTTCTCAACATCAAAATTATCTTTTTCAGAAAAATCCTGATTTGAGATATCAGTCTTTCCAGCTTTTCTCTTAAAATTCTCAGTCCTCAATGGTGGAAAGTTCTCGTCATCCATTGAAGGAACTGAGTTTTCATCACTCTCATCAAACTGTGGCTCCTCTGATTTTGTGGAATCAGATTCATCGCCAGATTTTACCTCAGATTTCTTAACAACCCATTTTTGGTTGTCAAGTTTTACACTTCGTCTGTAAAATCTCTTCGAACATTCACCAACTTCAAATGTTGAATTTTTGAAAACTTTAAATTGTTCAGTTGGTGGTTCGGTTTTATCAACAACAACTTCTTTCAGTTTTCCAGAAACTCCCTGTTTTGTGTTTGTCGCTTTCGGACAGTTCCATGCAATGTGACCAACTTCATTGCATCGGAAACAGGTTCTGGTTTCTTTCTTCACGTAAGCTCCATTCTTTTTCTTCTCGGCAAGAAATTCTTGATTAGATTGTTTCCAGAATGAGCACTTCTTCTCCTCTTCAGCAGACGGACCTGAAACAAATTTTGTAGTTGTTTTAGAAAATTTTTCATTTTTATAGTTTTCTGAGGGAATAAAACCAAGTCCTTTCTTTTTGTAGCTACGATTTTGGTTTGGTTTCTTTTGAAAACCCGAACCAGAATTGTAACCTTTTTTCTTGTTTAGTCATTGTTGAACTCTTGAGGTGTAAAATTTAGGTTTTACAATAAGATTTTCATCTTTTATTTCAGAAATATTAATTCCTGTTAGTTTGAAAACCTTTTTGATCATTTCTGGTTTAACACCTCTTATTGGAAACTCTTTATCAAAATATAATTTGTCAGAACCATTCAAAGTATAGACAACTTCAAATGTTTCATCATTCAAATTAGATTTTGATAACAAAAATTCTTTACTATAAACCCGTTTTCCCGATGATTTTGAACTCTTTTCGGACGAACTCGAACTCCTGACTGACTGACACGAACTTTCGGACTCGGACTTTGACTCTGACTCCTCATCCTTATCCAACACCTGATCGACCACTCGTTTTATCAGTTCGGACTCATGATCTGTGTCGGACGCTGTGAACGTGACGTCAATATTGTCCGGTAAAACATCGGTTATCTCGGATTCTAACTTAATATTGATCGCCTGTTTTAGTTCTTCCTCGTTAGGTTTTCTAGGCGAGTACCCTTCCCAAATCGGAGGCGGACACTTATTATAACAGACACCCTGTTTCTTACCAGTATCCTTTCTCTTCTTTGGTTGTTCATCTTTAAATGCCTCAAAACCTTCAACTGTTGGATAAATTCTGTCGATTATGTAGTCACAACCTTTGTAACTTTGCAGCAATCTTCTGATTCTTTCATTCTCAGCTGCTTCATTCTCCAACTCTTTCTTCAACTTTGCACATTCTTCTATGTACATGTTGATCTCTTTTTGCTTTGTCATCATTGTAGCATTCATCATCTTCAATGCTTTCTCTCGTTCAGAGTTAGTCTTCTCTAGACCATTCACATGCCTGTTCAATACATCATACGACTTTTTCAAGTTCTTTACATCAAATAACAACTGTTCTTTCAACTTTTCTAACTCACTAAACCTCTCGTCTTTCTCTATACATTGTTTACAAGACTCTAAACATGTAAGACAAGGTTTTGTGACTTCGACAATTTTTTCGATCTCTATGATTTTTTCAACTTCAACAACTTTCTTAGCTTCAGTCACCTTTTCTGCTTCAATAATCTTCTCATTAACACTACTATTATCAGTTGGTGATTGGTCAAACTCTACTGATTTGTCAGAACTATCATCCGAAGAACCAGAGTTAGTTGATGTTTGATCGACAACAATTGCTTCTTCTGAACTTTCATCGGATGAAACGGATTTTTCTTCTTGATTCTTCTTATTCACATCATTGTTCTCTATTTGTTCTTCAAGCTTCTTAATGAATTGACAAATTGACAATCTAGAGTATTCTCCATTTCTTTTTAAATCCAACAGATATGTACCCCATTCTTGTTGAGGTATGGAATTGGCTAATCTCTTAACCCATTCATTTGGATTTTTCTGAATACCCTTCTCAGACATTAAGCGAACAAGATGACTATACCTCTCAATGATACTCTTTGTACTTTCTCCTGGACAACCTGAAAACAAATCAAATTCTTTCTTTAATACATTTATTCTATTAACTGTTTCACTAGTCATATTAAAGAATTTTAAGTCCATGATTTGGAAACACGTTTATCGAGACAGTCACTTAAAATGAAATATCAAATTCAAACTAGATCCCCTTTTGAATGAAATGATTCACCTCATGAAACACCTGAAACAAACAAACAAAACACAATCAGTTTAACACTTATCAACTAACAGAAACGAACTGATACTCGAACCAGTGAATATTCTGTGTGGATCGAAGTTTGAAATTGGCAAACTGTGAGAACTTCTTTGACACGGATCAAAATCAAACGAACAGATTCACTATGGACGAACTGATGGACTTTCAAACGACCTTCCCCGACTTCCAATCGACCTGGTTCAAAATTCAAGTGAACTGGACCTTTGAATGATCAAACCATGAAATTTGGTCCTTTGAACTGTATTGTATTTCAAACACTCATTTAAACAAAACTAGTTTGACATTTAACAAAATAATGCTGACACGGTTATATAGGCCGAAGATATCATATATTTGCTTTTAAACACAAAATCAAAATATTGATTGGGCCGAGTTATGAAATTGTGACTTTTAAGAAAAATGCCGACAAACTCTTATAACACATGACTTCTCATTGGGCCTTCATTTTGTTTTGGGCGGCAACTGTTAATTGGGCCAATACTCTATGGGGCGGTGGGCGGTGGAACAAAAAATTGGTATTGGGCCGTTTATTTAGTGGGGCGGTGCCTTCAGAATTCAAACACCCATTGATTGGGCCTAACACTTTATGGGGGGCGGTGGAAGGACAATGCTATGATTACAATTCACAATTCACATAAGCCTACACATCATAACAACAGACAAATGGACGGCAACTTGAAAGTGATTGGTTCATATGAGCGAACCACTATTATTGCACAACGAGCGAACCATAATTTTGACTAATAAGCGGATCTGTTATGTTGACATATAAGCGAACTGTAATAATGATCTATATAAGCGAACCATCTGTTTGGATTAATGAGCGGACCTCACATGACAGAAAAGCGAACCATGTGTTAAGTTTTGAGCGAACCTAAGTTGGATTGACACAAAAGCGAACTACAATTATGTTTATGAGCGAACCTGATTTAATTTTTTGAGCGGATCTAACAAATTTCGAGCGAATCTGCCTTAAACGTGTCCTAAAAGCGAACCTGATTACAATTTGGAGCGAACCTATCACGATGCCGTAAAAGCGGACCTGTTTGTTTGACGAAAAAACAAACCGAAAAACCTCGATTTCTCCTAAACGGCTAGGAGTTTCGATCTGAAACTTGGCAGGGTTGTAGATCAGGTATATACGCACAACATATCCAAAAATCAGCTGAAACGGACCGTGAAAACTTGGTCTGACGAAGAAAGAGGTGTAGAAGAAAGAATATGTGACGAAATCCAGCAAATTTCAATAGAACTCCTCCTCCTGAAGCTCTGATACCACTTGTAGGATCGGATTCTGACCCGAACGAGTCAATCAGAGGAGTTTGATCAGATACAGGTGCGGAAAACAAGTACCTGTCGTTGAAACAACTAGATATCTTCTTAAATCACTTTTCTGATTATTTTGACAGCTTTTACATTCAATTCTCACACCGGCAGCACCTCGGTATGGAAATCTAAGAGTTACAAATGAGGTCCTCTTATATGGTATTTATAGGTGAGTAGGTCCCCTTTTATGGACATGACGAATAAGGGGACCTCCTATGTACGAATAAGGGGACCTGTCATAAAAGAGGACCTCCTATGTCCGAATAAGTGGACCTCCTCTCTACAACACATATTCTCTAGTTTTCTCGTAAAACACGCCCTAATCTATACAATACAATGAATAACATGATCCAAGACAAAATCAACAGATGTAGTGCACCAACAACTTGATCAGCAGTTGTAGGTCAGCAGTTTGCATGATCAGCAGATAGGAGGTCAGCAGATGTTGAAACCACTTTCAAGGGGAGAGATTTGCATGCATAACATTTGCTTATTCTGGATCCACTGCTCTGATCCAGTTTTGGCTTTTATTATCTGTTCCTTTGGTAGGGTTCAATCCCAACAATCTCCCCCTGGAACAGATAATGCCAAAACTCTCCATTATTAAAAGATCTTTATTGCCTCATCAGCAGTTCCCTTATTTGCCCTTTGAGTTGTAATTCAAAGGTTAAGGCATCTGTATCATCTTCATCCCTGCTAAGTGGAAGATCAAGGAGATCCTGCAAATCTTCAAGACTCTGGCCAAGAGTTTGTTCCCTTGTTAATTTCTTCACTTCTCCACTAGACTTGAACACAGTCAGTACGTGGGTCTATTTATCAGTTTTCCACTTTAGTACTTTTGAGCCTAGTGGGTTTCTTGGGAGATTTTTATTAGATGATGTATTTGGTGATGCGGGCCTATTCATGACTGGCTGAGCAGTACTTTTAGATTGTTCCAATTCAGGATCTTCTTTCATCATTAACTTAATGGCTTCTTTTACAAGGTCATTTCTAGCAATTAGATCTTGAACTGTTTCAGTACCCAACTGGTTTTGACTCCTTCTTTTGTAGATGGCAGCACCAGTGGGTGTCACACCCCCAAATTCCACCTGCGGAGTATCACCGCTTGGGAGCGTGACTGACCAGGATCAAGCCACCAATCATATAGAACAATACATATAGTAAAAGTAATTGCCATTAAACCAAACCAAATCCATATGAAAGGTGTTCCAAAACATAAGTAAGTTATCATTGTTTAGCGGAAGCGTATAATCAAAACCCAACATAATTAAGTACGAAATGTCATAAGTGTTTAATAAGATAATCACGATCCAAGCCCACAACGACCTGCTCCTCCCTGTGCAAGCTTCATGTATCTAACGACCTGCAAGGCATGTAACAGAGGATCAACAACTAGTTGAGCGAGTTCACAGAAAGTAAATGCGTAATAGCGAGTTCGTATGTAACATGTGGCTCTACTGGGCCGATAGTACGTTCTATTGGTGGGGGGCTTCCCATGTTGTGTATCCACTAGACTATTCGTAACCGTAAGTGTTCTACATATCCCGAGAACAGTAACACGTACAAGTTTACGTAGGTTTTATGTAAGTAATCCTTCACAACCGAGGATAGGGGTACGCGGGGGTTTACGTAGGTTTTACGTAAGTGCCTGACACAACCGAGGTAGTAGTGAGTATAAATTCACGTAGGTTTTACGTGAGTATCCTTCACAACCGAGGATAGCGAGTAGCATAAGCATACGTAGGTTTTACGTATGTGTCCTGCACAACCGAGAACGATGGTATGGTAGTCTAGTAACAGTGTATGTACGAATCTAGTCAATCTCATTCCTTTAATCCCATTCCCAAGCCCTTGGGAATCCCATGCCTTAGTAAGGGTGTGAACTCACCTTGGTTTGCTCGGTATGCTAAGTGGGTGCTCGCAACAATAAATCAATTAATCAAGGCCTAAGGTAATGCATGTATTCACAGTCAGTACATGTTTGTAAGGTTTCGCATGCAAAGTTCGTCACATAGTGTGTATAACAGTTAACATTAAGCACTACAACCAGTTAATCATCTTCATACGATTCAAGGAAGAACATGCGGTTAACATACTTCATCAAGTTATCACACTGAACAGGATTCACACACTAGAAATGTTACATGTCTAACTGAATTAACTTCTTTACAGCCATAACGGAGTTAATATGTTTAACTGGTTTTACCACCTGACACAGTTTATTAACTAATAGAGTTAACAGGGTTAATAACTTGATCAAGAGTCGAATCATGTGTATAACACGCAATAGCTGGGTTATCACATACAATAACAATCAAAGTCTCATACTTAAACATGAAGTCAGTCACCCCACACAAGTAAAAGGTCGGACATATTCATATTAAACAAATTCGGACTTAATGTCCTTGGATAAAACTCGGACATCAGTGTGTTGGGGGGGGGGGGGTTAACAAGGTCGGACAAAGGAGTTTGGCCAAGAAACTCGGACCAGCCCATGTGGTCATGAAACTCGGACATCTACACACATCACAAAAGCTCGGTCCATTTTATTTAGAAAGTCGGACACATGGTTGGGATCTAAAACTCGGACTCCTTGTTGATTAATAAAGTCGGACTCCCCATATCAAGGAAAGTCGGACCACAAGTGATTGTTGACAAAGCTTGGACATATCATCATGCAGAAACTCGGATCATTACAAGTTACAAAGGTCGGACCATGTAGTTAAAGCATGAAACTCGGATAACCCCTTTATTTACCATTCAAAAGTCGGACATGATTGTTTTTCCAATAATGTTCGGACCTGATCCTTTACTTATTCACAAATTTCGGACAACCCTCTATACATTAAACTTCGGACTTCAACTCTTAAAACTCGGACAACCTTATGCAAAGTTAAAACTCAGACTAACAGTAACGTGTGAATTCCAAATCATGGCACAGAATCACAAGAATCCAATCAGTTACGTTCTAGCATTCAAACGATCCCAAAACCATAATTCGTACACTACATGGCACAAACCAATTCAACAAATATCATCATCATACAAGCAAATGATTTCACGACTAATCATCATCATAACACAATAACCAAGAATCGACCAAAGTACAGAACCATCATATGAAAGCTAGGGTTTCAAGTATTACAAGGATCAAGAATTGATACAATCAACCAATCAATTAGGGTTTACAAGTATCACAATAATCAATAAACAATTACCTTGAATGATTCTAGATGGATTCGTAATCAAACTTGATGCAAAAGAACTTGTGAGTCCAAGAATGATGAGAAGATGGTTGTAGAGAGGATTAGAGAGTACAGTGCTTTGGTTTTTTTTGTGAAAATGATTAGTGAAAGGGATTAGGGTTAACAATGATTAGAGTTTCACTAATTGCTCTATGCATCCCTAAGTATCATATTTTACACATGTACACCATCTCATAACAATTTCATAGTTTCACCACCAAGTTTACATATTTGACAAGTTTATCACAATTAACACATACCCACGCACAATCACACAATACACTTCATTGTAACAAAACGTATACAATTCCATAGCAACTAATTGTGCAATTAATCAACTAAACAAGACAAGAACGTGCAATAAATGCGAAATAGAATCTTGGAAATTCGAGTTGTCACATTATCCCCAACTTAAAAGAAATTTCGTCCCGAAATTTGGTACGCACTCACTGAGGAAGCTAGGTAAGCTGTATGGTTCACTGGTTTTCCTGGGGTGTCACATCATCCCCCCGTTGATTTGGAATTTCGTCCCGAAATTCCGCAGTAGTAGCTTCAGTCTCAGTAGTGGTTGCACGGTTTTCGAATAACTGGGGGTACTTTTCTTTCATTTGGTCTTCGCGTTCCCAGGTGTACTCTGGGCCACGTCGGGAGTTCCAACGAACTCGAACAAGAGGGATTCTCTTGCTTTTGAGGACCTTAACATCCCGGTCCGTGATTTCAACTGGTTCCTCGACGAACTGCAACCGCTCGTCGATAGTGAGTTCCTTAAAAGGAACTATGAGGGTCTCATCTGACAGGCACTTCTTCAGATTCGACACGTGAAATACATTGTGAACTGCACCGAGTTCAGCTGGTAGGTTTAGCTTGTAGGCCACTTTGCCTATTTTCTCAATGATCTCGAACGGTCCGACATACCGCGGATTTAGTTTGCCTCGTTTACCAAATCGAACCACACCCTTCCAGGGTGAAACTTTGAGTAAAACCCGGTCCCCGACCTGAAATTCCAACGGTTTCCTACGCTTATCCGCGTATGCTTTCTGACGGTCGCGTGCTGCCGCCATGCGTTGTCGTATTTGTGCAATCTTTTCTGTGGCGTCCACTACAATCTCCGGACCCGTGATCTGACTACCCCCCACCTCTGCCCAACAGAGAGGTGACCGGCATTTACGCCCGTACAATGCCTCGAATGGAGCGGCTTGTATGCTGGTGTGATAACTGTTATTATACGAAAACTCCACCAAAGGGAGATGCTTTTCCCAGCCGTTGCCGAAATCAATAACACATGCCCGAAGCATGTCTTCAAGAGTCTGGATCATTCGCTCAGACTGCCCATCCGTCTGAGGATGATATGCTGTGCTCATGTCTAACCGTGAGCCGAAAGATTTATGCATCGCTTGCCATAGCTCTGACGTGAATCGTGCATCCCGATCCGAAATGATGGAGGTGGGCACCCCGTGCCTCGAAACAACTTCTTTAAGATAGATGTCTGCGAGAGTGGAGAACTTATCCGTTTCCTTAATAGCCAGGAAGTGTGCAGACTTGGTGAGTCGATCCACGATCACCCATATAGTATCATTCCCACGCTGGGATCTGGGTAGGCCTGTAACGAAATCCATGGAAATTTCTTCCCATTTCCATTGCGGTATCTTGGGTTGCTGAAGTAGGCCCGCTGGTTTCTGATACTCCACTTTGACTTTTGCACAAGTCAAACACTTGCCGACGTAAGTAGCGATGTGGGCTTTCATGCTAGGCCACCAATATGTTGTTTTGAGATCGTGGTACATTTTATCCGACCCTGGATGTATTGAGTAGCGAGACTTGTGTGCTTCATCCATCACAAGCTCTCGTAAACCGCCATAGAGTGGGACCCAAATACGCCCCGTTACATAGTAGGCACCGTCTTCCTTTTGTTCCATTCGTTGCCTTGAGCCGCGTAAGGTTTCAGCTTTGACGTTGTCGGGTTTCAATGCTTCGATCTGAGCAGTTCGTATCTGTGTAGGAAGACTGGACTGAATAATGAGCTGTAAAGCTCGTACACGCCTAGGTAGAGTGTCTTTCCGACTGAGAGCGTCAGCCACAACATTGGCTTTGCCTGGATGATACTTAATAGCGCATTCGTAATCGTTAAGTAACTCGACCCATCGTCGTTGACGCATGTTCAATTCCTTCTGCTTGAAGATATGCTCGAGACTCCTGTGATCGGTGTAAATTGTGCACTTGGTACCGTACAGGTAGTGTCGCCATATCTTGAGCGCGAAAACAACAGCTCCCAGCTCTAAATCGTGCGTCGTGTAGTTCCGTTCATGAACCTTAAGTTGACGAGAAGCGTAACCAATAACCTTATCCCGCTGCATCAATACACAACCAAGTCCCTGTATCGACGCGTCACAATAGACCACAAAATCATCCGTGCCCTCTGGCAATGAGAGAATAGGTGCGCTGCAAAGCCTATCCTTTAAGTACTGGAAAGTAGTTTCCTGAGTGTTGCCCCAACGGTAGGTGACACCTTTCTGTGTCAGTAGTGTAAGCGGCTGTGCGATCTTCGAGAAGTCTTTGATGAATCGTCTGTAGTATCCCGCCAAACCCAAGAATTGGCGTATTTCTGTTGGTGTACGCGGTGCAGGCCAGTTCCGTATCGAATCTACCTTGGATGGATCGACATGAATCCCATCCCTGTTCACCACATGGCCTAAGAAGTGGACTTCACGAAGCCAGAAGTCGCATTTTGAAAACTTGGCGTACAGTTGCTCCTTTCGAAGAAGTTCCAAGATAAGACGTAAGTGCTGCTCGTGCTCCTCCTGACTCTTGGAGTAGATCAGAATGTCGTCGATGAAGACAATGACGAACTTGTCAAGATAGGGTTTGCACACCCTGTTCATAAGATCCATGAAAACTGCAGGCGCATTCGTAAGCCCGAATGGCATGACTAGAAACTCGTAGTGACCGTAGCGAGTTCTGAATGCTGTCTTGGAGACGTCCTCATCCCGGACTCTCAGCTGATGATACCCTGACCTTAGATCAATCTTGGAGTAGTAGCTCGACCCTTGTAACTGGTCGAATAAGTCGTCAATACGAGGAAGAGGATAGCGGTTCTTCACTGTGACCTTGTTCAGTTCGCGCTAGTCTATGCACATCCTGAAAGTGCCATCCTTCTTTTTCACGAATAATACTGGAGCTCCCCAAGGCGAAGAGCTTGGACGAATGAAGCCCTTATCCAAGAGCTCTTGTAGTTGCTTAGACAGTTCTTCCAGTTCAGTTGGAGCTAAACGATACGGTGCGCGTGCTATAGGTGCTGCTCCTGGAGCTAGCTCGACTTGAAACTCTACTTGACGATGAGGCGGTAGACCTGGTAAATCTTCAGGAAACACTTGAGGAAATTCGCGTACAACTGGAATATCCTCTATTCTTTTCTCTTTCGAAATTGCATCAGTAACTAGTGCCAAGATAGCCGTATGCCCCTTTCGTAAACATTTCTGAGCCTTCAAGAAAGAGATGATGCCAACCACAGCACCACTCTTGTCGCCTTGAACTTCGAGAGGTTCCTTACCCGAACGAGGAATACGAATGATCTTCTCCTTACAAAGGATCTCTGCCTGCTGCTTGGATAACCAATCCATGCCAATGACGATGTCGAAACTACCCAGAACTATTGGAATAAGATCAATCGAGAAGATCTGACCCGCTAGAACGATGTTACAACCCTTGACTACATGCGTGGCTTCTACACTCTTACCATTTGCTAGTTCTACGACATGTTTGGTGTTTAGGGGTGTTGGTGTACGTTTTAACAATTTACTCATTTTCAAAGACATATAACTCGTATCCGCACCCGAATCAAACAAAACAGTAACATAAATATCGTCGAGAAGAAACTTACCCATAACTACGTTGGGATCATTTCTGGCATCACCCTGCCCCAACACAAATGCACGACCCCTTGCTTCATTGCCGTTGTTGTTCCCACCGTTGTTGTTGTTGCCATTTCCCTGATTGTTGTTATTGTTGTTGTTCTGGTTCCTGTTTAGCTGAGGGCAGTGCCTTTTGAAGTGACCTTCTGCACCACAATGAAAACAACCCTTGTTGCCCTGTTGTTGATTCTGCTGCGCTTGTGGCTGCTGCTGATTCTGGTTCGCCGGCCGAGGGCTTCTACAATCTTTGGCCTCATGACCCATCTTGAGGCATCTTTGACAGCGACCCTTGTTACACTGGCCACTGTGGTGTCTGTTGCAGTTGTTACACTTTGGGAGGTTCCCTCGATATCCGCCCTGCCTGTGACTGCCTGAAGAGTGCTGACTGGGACTCTGATAACTGTCAGTCTTTCGCTGCTGAACCTGTGACTGAACTGAAGCTGATCCCTTGCTAGAATCCCCATCCCATTTTCTCTTGTTGTCACTGGGAGTAGCAAGTGTAGTAGCAGTGGTAGCGGTAGCAGTAGCGCTGACACGTTTAGGCAGTTTGTTCTGATCCACTGCCTGATCTGTGATGCGATGAGCGAGGCGTTGAATAGCCTGGATGTTGTCAAGATTAGCCGATGTCACATGGCTCTGAATTTCTGGTGCCAAACCCTTGAGATACAACTCAATACGCTTAACTGGAGGGTCCACCATAGTTGGGCATAGCACGGCCAGCTCATTCGACCGCTTAGTATAAGCTTCGATCTCTGACCCAACCATTTTCAAATGATACAGCTCGTCTTCCAGCTTATGAATGTCTTCTCTAGTGCAGTATTCCCTCTTGATCAGTTCCTTGAAATCATTCCAGGGTGTGGCGTTAGCAGCTGCCAACCCTAAGATCTGAACTTGGGCGTTCCACCAAGTTAACGCAATTCCTTCCAAAGTACCAGTGGCATACTTGACCCTGCGAGCCTCAGGGCATTCACACATCTCGAACACAGACTCGAGCTTTTCAAACCAGTGGAGGAGTCCAACCGCTCCTTCAGTGCCACTAAATGTGCTAGGACGACAATCCATAAAGTTCTTGAAAGTGCAGACGGGCTGCTGAGCATGTTGACCTATTGTGTACGAATAGGACAAGGTTAAACACAAGAGTTAATGTAGGATCTAAAGATCCTAGTGTGAGTCTAAACTGCAGGGTATACTACCTGCTTGAGCAGCTGCAAGTGCCGCAGCAACTTGTTCATTAACGAAAGCCGTCAGCTGGGCTTGTGTCATGTTAATTCGTCCGGCCATTGATCTTCACATCAAAGGCAACATAAGTGAGAAAGGTTCGCGAATAGTGCGATGACAGAAGAGTGTAAGCACATAGGTGTTCTCAAGCAATAACAAGTAGTGAGCAATGTAATCTAAGCATACTACGAGCAAAGTTCTATGCAATTCTAGCATGTAGGCAATAAACATAAACCTTATTACCTAGGATGTTGAGTCTTGCACGTGGAGCGAAGCGTCGTTGTGGATCGTTGAGAGCACTGTTCTGGTTATAGTCTGGTTTTAATAAAAACGTTTTTCCCCGTATTAAAACCAAGTTCTCTATAACCAATGGCTCTGATACCAATCTGTCACACCCCCAAATTCCACCTGCGGAGTATCACCGCTTGGGAGCGTGACTGACCAGGATCAAGCCACCAATCATATAGAACAATACATATAGTAAAAGTAATTGCCATTAAACCAAACCAAATCCATATGAAAGGTGTTCCAAAACATAAGTAAGTTACAATTGTTTAGCGGAAGCGTATAATCAAAACCCAACATAATTAAGTACGAAATGTCATAAGTGTTTAATAAGATAATCACGATCCAAGCCCACAAGGACCTGCTCCTCCCTGTGCAAGCTTCATGTATCTAACGACCTGCAAGGCATGTAACAGAGGATCAACAACTAGTTGAGCGAGTTCACAGAAAGTAAATGCGTAATAGCAAGTTCATATGTAACATGTGGCTCTACTGGGCCGATAGTACGTTGTATTGGTGGGGGGCTTCCCATGTTGTGTATCCACTAGACTATTCGTAACCGTAAGTGTTCTACATATCCCGAGAACAGTAACACGTACAAGTTTACATAGGTTTACGTAAGTAATCCTTCACAACCGAGGATAGGGGTACGCGGGGGTTTACGTAGGTTTTACGTAAGTGCCTGACACAACCGAGGCAGTAGTGAGTATAAGTTCACGTAGGTTTTACGTGAGTATCCTTCACAACCGAGGATAGCGAGTAGCATAAGCATACGTAGGTTTTACGTATGTGTCCTGCACAACCGAGGACGATTGTATGGTAGTCTAGTAACAGTGTATGTACGAATCTAGTCAATCTCATTCCTTTAATCCCATTCCCAAGCCCTTGGGAATCCCATGCCTTAGTAAGGGTGTGAACTCACCTTGGTTTGCTCGGTATGCTAAGTGGGTGCTCGCAACAATAAATCAATTAATCAAGGCCTAAGGTAATGCATGTATTCACAGTCAGTACATGTTTGTAAGGTTTCGCATGCAAAGTTCGTCACATAGTGTGTATAACAGTTAACATTAAGCACTACAACCAGTTAATCATCTTCATACGATTCAAGGAAGAACATGCGGTTAACATACTTCATCAAGTTATCACACTGAACAGGATTCACACACTAGAAATGTTACATGTCTAACTGAATTAACTTCTTTACAGCCATAACGGAGTTAATATGTTTAACTGGTTTTACCACCTGACACAGTTTATTAACTAATAGAGTTAACAGGGTTAATAACTTGATCAAGAGTCGAATCATGTGTATAACACGCAATAGCTGGGTTATCACATACAATAACAATCAAAGTCTCATACTTAAACATGAAGTCAGTCACCCCACACAAGTAAAAGGTCGGACATATTCATATTAAACAAATTCGGACTTAATGTCCTTGGATAAAACTCGGACATCAGTGTGTGGGGGGGGGGGTTAACAAGGTCGGACAAAGGAGTTTGGCCAAGAAACTCGGACCAGCCCATGTGGTCATGAAACTCGGACATCTACACACATCACAAAAGCTCGGTCCATTTTATTTAGAAAGTCGGACACATGGTTGGGATCTAAAACTCGGACTCCTTGTTGATTAATAAAGTCGGACTCCCCATATCAAGGAAAGTCGGACCACAAGTGATTGTTGACAAAGCTTGGACATATCATCATGCAGGAACTCGGATCATTACAAGTTACAAAGGTCGGACCATGTAGTTAAAGCATGAAACTCGGATAACCCCTTTATTTACCATTCAAAAGTCGGACATGATTGTTTTTCCAATAAAGTTCGGACCTGATCCTTTACTTATTCACAAATTTCGGACAACCCTCTATACATTAAACTTCGGACTTCAACTCTTAAAACTCGGACAACCTTATGCAAAGTTAAAACTCAGACTAACAGTAACGTGTGAATTCCAAATCATGGCACAGAATCACAAGAATCCAATCAGTTACGTTCTAGCATTCAAACGATCCCAAAACCCTAATTCGTACACTACATGGCACAAACCAATTCAACAAATATCATCATCATACAAGCAAATGATTTCACGACTAATCATCATCATAACACAATAACCAAGAATCGACCAAAGTACAGAACCATCATATGAAAGCTAGGGTTTCAAGTATTACAAGGATCAAGAATTGATACAATCAACCAATCAATTAGGGTTTACAAGTATCATAATAATCAATAAACAATTACCTTGAATGATTCTAGATGGATTCGTAATCAAACTTGATGCAAAAGAACTTGTGAGTCTAAGAATGATGAGAAGATGGTTGTAGAGAGGATTAGAGAGTACAGTGCTTTGGTTTTTTTTTTGTGAAAATGATTAGTGAAAGGGATTAGGGTTAACAATGATTAGAGTTTCACTAATTGCTCTATGCATCCCTAAGTATCATATTTTACACATGTACACCATCTCATAACAATTTCATAGTTTCACCACCAAGTTTACATATTTGACAAGTTTATCACAATTAACACATACCCATGCACAATCACACAATACACTTCATTGTAACAAAACGTATACAATTCCATAGCAACTATTTGTGCAATTAATCAACTAAACAAGACAAGAACGTGCAATAAATGCGAAATAGAATCTTGGAAATTCGAGTTGTCACAGTGGGAGCAGTGGTTCTTTTGGCTTGCAGCTTTGGTGGTCTTTTTGAGACCTCTGCTTTGGAGTAGTCAGGCTTTTGTGGAGCTGTTGGATCTTTCTTCCTAAGTTCCTCCAACCTTTTATAGGTGGCCCTGACCCTAGCTTCTCCCCACTTTGACACAGAATTTTTTGACCCATAATCAGCTGTTACCAGCTCCTCTTTCATTTCTTCAACTCTAAGGCCTTGTCAGCTTTAAATTGTTTGAATTTTTCAGGAGGAGTCTGCTTGACCTTATTTTTGATCATTTCATGAATCCTGACTACTTCTTTTTCAAGCTCAGGAATGGTCCAGTTTTTCAATGTAGTCTTTTCTCAAGGACTCATCTGCCCTTTCAGAGATTTGCTTACATACATTTTTGGCAAATTGCTCCATAGATCTGACCTGTGTGAGTAGAAACTGATAGTTTTGCTGAAATTCTCTATCAGATTTCCCTTGTTTATTTTTGATTGAGATATCCTATGCTTTCTTGGCCTTGATTTTCAAATATTCTTTAATGTTATTTGGCCTGGGATATCCTTCAATTGATGGCAAACTCCTTTTGGCAGGGTCATCCTCATAATAGAAAGATTTAATTTCTTCCCTAACTGCTATGAGTTCCAGAGGAAATACAACACCTGTAGGAGGTAATGGCTTTTGGATTTGAGCTGAAGAGAGAGGAATGGGTTTTGGAATTGTGACAAGTGCTTTGGATTTTGAAGCTGTTGGTGGTGGTGATGGAGAATCATCATCTGGTATGATAACCCTTCTCCTTTTTATTGTAGGAGAGGCAGATGATGTCTTGGATGGAACAGTGGTAATGATATGAGAGGCAGTGGTTTATGATTGACAAACAGCTGTTGAAACAACTGGTGTTTCAACCACTGTTGTCATTACAACAGATGTTGTAACATCTGCTGTCTTCTGATTTTTGGCAGGAGGTAATGGTGGAGATGTTGTTTTAAGTGGTGATGGTGGTAAGGCAGTGGTAGTGGTGTGTGTTGAAGTGGTGTGTGTTGAAGTGAGAGTAGATGTTGTAACCACTGAAGTACCAGCAGATGTTGATACAGCAGGAGTTTCAGCAGCTGTTTGGGTGGAGGTTTGATGTTGGTGGCTTTTGGATGGTGGTTTTGAAGTATGCTTTGGAAGACTGGATGGTGTGGACTTGGGTTTCCTTACTTTTCTAGTAAGGTTTCTTTTTGGAACAGGATTTTGATCATCCTTTTCACCAGAACAACCCTGCGCATTCAGCTTCATGAAAGCTCTCTTCTCCTCATTCCACCTTGACAAATCCTTTGCCGCTCTATCCTTTTTTACACTTATGACACCATCATCAAGTGCATTCTGAGTAACATCAACCTTTTTGCTACCATCTGGCAAGGGAATGTTTCTGAGCATTGCATCCTTTTCTGGATCAAGATACAACCCATTATCAATCCCTTTCTTTATCCACTCCTTAATTTTCTCCCCCTTTTTGGCATTATCTGGGGGGGAGTTCATCAATAAAAAGAACTGTCGGAGGAGCAGTGCCAGTGGTTGTCAACAGATGGGCCTTGATAGCCTTGATGTCATCTTTTGTATCCTTGAACCTAGACTCCATTGTATTTTTCAGATCTTGAACATGTTTTTCATGTTGCTGTTCAGCCAGTTGATGTTGTTGTTGGAGAAAAGGTTGAAAATGGTTCCAGAGCTCATTTGTAACGTCTGCTGGTGGAGGAGCAGGTGCTTGAGGTGGAACAGCAGTGGATTGTACCATTTGAACTGTCAACAACTGTTGCAACATTTCTTTGATTTCTGCAACAGAGGTATCCAGTTTTTCAACTCTTTCCGTCAATTCCTGGTACTTTAAACCATCACCCAACTTAATGGGATCATCTGATTTCCCACTAGCAGTGGTTTTATCAGAGGTTAAGGTAGGGAGTGTACTCCAAACATCACCAACTGATGCCCCTTTTTCTTGGTACTGGGGTCCTCTTCCTTCAACACTTGATAATCTTTTGATGGAACCAGTGGTTAATACAAACTCACTAGCAGATAACAGAGGTGTTATGGAAGGAATTGCCTCCAAGGAAGTCTTATTGATGTAACCACTGTCCAAGTGTAAACCTGTAGGTTCAACACTTGTAGTGGCTGCTTCACTTGGATTACCACCAAGAGTTACTTGTAACTCAAGGGGTGTAACCTCCTCAGGTTGTGTTGGTGGGTTAGCAAAGATTGATACATCAGGCCCAGTCTCATGTTGATGTATATTTTCATGAACAGGTGATTGAGAAGGATTGGTTTGTGCCAGGTTCAAATCAATTGCATCCAACAGTAGTTTGGTGTTTGGGGGAATTGGGGATGTGAGTTTGGGTGTAGAAAGAGGATTTGCCCCGGGTATTGGGCTGTGGATGATGGAAACAAGTGCTTCCAGAGCATCATGATATGGTGACCCTTGTTGTACAACCTGTTCTTTTTGTGAAGAGACAGGAGGAGTTCAAGTTATGGTGTGAGATATTTTTACCAACTGTTGTGAGGAAGAAGCAGCAGTGGTTTGTTGTGACTTTTGTGTTGTCACAGGCAGTTGCTCTGGTATCTCATACTCCAGAGTTGCCTTTTTGGTAGGTTTGGGGGGTTTTTGAGTTTTCTTTTTCTGTGGCTTTTTGGTGATTTTAGGTGTGGGTTTCAAGGCAGTTGTTTTGCTACCTTGATCACCTTGAGCAGTGGGCTCAGCAGCAGATACCTGAGGAGCAGTGTTTGCTGCTAAATTCTGCTCAGGCGCCTCTGCTTGTATTTTGCAAGGTGTTGACATTCTTGTAAAAGTTTCAGCAGTTAAGCTGTGCATTTGTAGAGCTTCACCTTGGTTTATTACAGCAATATCATCCTTACTGAATTTTTTCTCAAAATATTAACTTAAAAATCTTGGAAACAGTAAGAATGATTTTGTTTCAACATTTTTAACTGTTGATGCATTTATTGTCTATCGCCTTCGTCAATCCGAGTCGTAGTGAAAAGCCGGAAGGAATCAAGTGCATAACGTCATATTTAGTTAGAAATGGCAAGGTGGCAAACTTGTAATTAATGTGAACTTTCATTAAAAGCCTTGACCATATAAATAGGGTGTTATGTCATAGTTTTAGTTAGTTCTTGAAAGAGATTTTGATAGAAGTTTAGGAGGAGACTTGGAGGAGAAGACTTTCTAGAGAGAGAAAGTAGAGAGAGAAAGTATTGTATTTGTGATTCTTGTACCGTACACGTCAATTCTATCAATAGAATCACATTAGTAGTACGTTATCGTGTGTTCGGTCACGTTCGTTCACGGATTCCGCACGTGAAACGTTCGTTACGCAATCGAACGGCGTCAAAACCGGTCCTACAAGTGGTATCAGAGCTAGGAGCTCGATTGCTTGATCAAACACGTCGTTCTCGTACAGATTTCAGCGTATTCAGAGCCAAATCAGATCCGGATTCTTCGATTTCTTCATCTTCTACTTGTTTCTTACATTTTTTCTGAAAAACGTCAAATTGAACAGGTAAATTCGGTCCAAATCGTCTGATTTTTGGATATGTTGTGCGTTTAGACCCGATCTACAATCCTACCAAATTTCAGCTCGAAACTCCAAGCCGTTTTGGAGAAATCGCGATTTTTCTGTCCGAATTTGCGTCAAAATTCAGCTGTGAACCGCTCTTAGTGCACTATTGAGGATCGCTTATTTGGTTTTCATCGTGGTTCGCTCATTGGAAACTTCTTGGATCGCTCGAAATCAGTTGATGTGGAACCACTCCAAAATCAATCCTTTGAACCGCTCAAATGACAATCTTTGAATCGCTTTTATGATCATCGTGTGAATCGCTCATACGTCAAGTATTGAACCACGTGAACCGCTTTAGTGGACTAATATGGCTCGCTTTTAAGTCAAAGTGTGGAACCGCTCTTTTGTCATCTTCTTCACGTGAGGTCTGAAAAGGAAAAACACCGCCCAAGTTTTTGACAGTTCATTAGTCACCGCCCAATCCACTTACATTTGCCCCCCACTAAAATGTTGGCCCAATAGGAATTTTTAAAGAAACCGCCCATTTAATGATTTGTTATAAGAGGCCCAATCCTAGCCACTGTCACCGTCCATTTACATTAAAATAAGTCCACCATTTGCATGTGTGTGGATTATTTGATTTGATCACCGCCCACTATCTAAAGATATTCAAGTGATTGAGTCAACGTGCCCAGTAATCATAGTTGTCGGTTGTTGTTTTTACACCCACTTGCACCGCCCACATTAATAACTCAAGACCCAATCACAAGCTTTAAAAGAAAGGCCCAATCTCTGTTGTTCTTGCCCACTGTCCCATTTAGATTTTTTTTTAAAAAAATGGCAATGGTATTTGATGCACAGGAGAACTATTATTTCGAAAGATTTAATGATTGGCATCACGGATTTCTAGATGAGGGTTATAGAAAAGTGAGCAAAGATGGATGGGCAAAAAGGTTTAAATATTTCGTGTGTCTGAAAGACGAAACGTTGGATGATCTTAAAGACCGATATAGTGTTTTACTGAATTATCTGAAAGATCATGAGATATATCCGTCAAATGTTGAAAAATTGGAGAAATTTGCAGATGCATTACCGATTGAATGGGGTGAATGTTTGAAGAATTTAAGGGAGAACTCAAATTTTTCAAAACTACCTCTAAATCAATTCATCAGCAAACTTAAAGCTCATGAACTTGAAGTTAGAAAGAAAAAGAAAGATTTGATCAAGGTTTTGGAGTATAATGTGCTAGATCTAAGTTCAGATGTGATTGAAGAGATGCACAAAAGGGTTACTAAATGTATCAGGGCAAAACATGTGCTGAAATACGATTTCAAACGAGGTTGTTATATTGATAATAATGGAAATCCTCTTGATTTCGTTAAAATGTTCTGTGCAGGTACATTCACAGCAAAGGAAGAAGAAAGTCCAAAAGCTGAAGAATCGGTGAAGAATGAATCAATGTGCTCAAAATGCGATGACGTCAAGACTGATAATGACAAACTCGTGAAAGACATGGCAAGTTTGGCATCTGAAGTCAAAAGACTGAACAATGAGAAGCACGCTGCTGAAAACCAGATTCTTTGGTTACATGAAAACTGTGAGAAACTAAAAACAGAAAATGACAAATTGTTAAATGATTTTAACAGTTTAACTTTAAAAAATCAAGAATTTGAAGAGCAAATGAAAATTCTTGAAGATGGGAGAAATGTGTTTAGTAAAAACAACATTGAAAAACAGAAAATGATAAATTCCCATCTTCAGAAAATTATCA
Organism: Helianthus annuus; assembly: GCF_002127325.2. Taxonomy (NCBI): domain Eukaryota; kingdom Viridiplantae; phylum Streptophyta; class Magnoliopsida; order Asterales; family Asteraceae; genus Helianthus; species Helianthus annuus. The sequence continues at coordinate 113,657,131 of NC_035436.2, forward strand.
TACTTGAAAAAGAAGGTGAGTATGCTCAAATGAGAATTAAAGAGTTGGAAAAAGAGATTGAAAGTAAACAGAAATCATCAGAAGATGAAGATTTCTGGATCAAGTTGGAAAACAAGAACTTGAAAGCGAATGAATCAAATTTCAAGAACAGATAAAAGTTCTGGAAAATAAAACATCTGTTCTTGAAAATTTGAAGATTGAGAATGAAAATTCCATCAAGTCTCATCTTGAGAGAATATCTCGGCTTGAGGAAGAAGCTAAGAATTCCAGGATCAAGATTGATGAACTTGAGAAGAAATTGATCAGTTTTGCGACGAAATCTGACAAGTTGAATATTCCTTGTCCAAAACCGATCAATTCAGTTCCAATAAGTGACAATGTCACAAACTTTGACACTGTCAAAGTTGAAGATTGTGATGAGACACCTGATGATGAAAATGTTAAAAAAGAAAAACAAAAATTGTTTTTAAATTTGAAAGAAAAATTTCAGAAAACTGTTCTGCAATCAACTGAAAAAGGTGAATGCTCTAAGCAAAAGTCTTTGAAGAAGAAAGCAGAACAGAAACAAAAAGATAATAAAAGTTCATCGGGTCGATCATCCAATCAAAAACAAAAATTACAAAAAGTAAAAAATGAAAATTCAAAAATTGTTGGTAATAAGTGGTGCAGGTTTGACCACAGTGCTCAAGAGACAAATCCAACAATCAAGAGGAGAAAGGAATATCACCAAGCCAAACAGTGCTTTGATCTGAGCGTTTGGTATGAAGATGGTGATTGGTACGATAACAGAATGTGTTACAAATGTGGTTATCAAGGACACATTGCTGTGAACTGCCAATACTGGAGTTATGAGACCAGGAGGTGCTTTAACTGCAACATCAAAGGTCACATTGCCCAAGATTGCCCAAGGAGATCGCATGAAAGATTAACGGCCAATTCTCAGAAAATGGCAAAGAAAATACCAGTCGTTGTCAAGCCCAAAGAATTGAAAGCTTCGGGTCAAAACGTCAAAGAACAGAAAGTCAAAGAATCTAAAGTTCAAGAAACAAAAGTGAAATTCAAACTTGTAATGCCAAATCATTGAAGATTACCTGGGAATACTTAAAGTTTTCTTCTTGAAGAATAGCATACCCCAGGTTTTGAATCTTCAATGGTATTTCATTAAAAGAAGTGGTTTTATTGGAAACACACATGAGGAGGGTATGGAATAAAAACCTTGTGGCAGGAGGAAAGAAACCTTTTTGTAAGGTATCCCTCTTCATCATTGTGTCTGCATACCCTCTCTCAATGAAGTCAATTTTTAACTCGTTTTAGGGAAAGAATCTTTACCTTCCTGATCATCGAGCTGAAAGACCTCTGAAATGGTTTTTGGTGTGATGTTGACATCTTTGCCCTTTAGAGAAGAGGTAATGGTAGTGACAGTTTCGCCTTGTTTTTCAAGGGTTGCATTTTTCCAAAACTCTCTTTGGGTTGTCAAGTAAATTGGTGCATCGGCGGTCAACAAAGTTTTGTATTTTGAAGCCGTGATTAAATCAAGGATGGAATCAAAGGTTGATATCAACGGTGCCGGGTTTTGTGAGAAGACCCAGAAGATTATGAGAAGTTTTGTGTGGAATTTCGGTGGATGTAGCCTTTTGAGAGGCAGCTTTTGAAGATGATTTTGCAGAAGCCTTTGATTTGGTCATCGTTTTGAAGACGAAGATTGAAGAAATTTATGGAGGAATTTGATGAAATGTGAAGAAACTGCTTTGAGAAGAGAATTTTTGTGAATTCAATTCGACAGTAAAGCCCTGTTTGGGGCTTGAAAGGGGGTTTTATGGAGAAAAAAAAGTGAAGGCTGACGTGGCAGCGGTTACAAAAGGTCTGACCACTATGTACTGTCCACGTACCATCCCCTGATGAAGTGAAGGACAGTACTTTTGTGAAAGTTACTGAAGAAAGCAGTGGTTGTAACGGTACGGAAGGCAGTGGATGATTTTTGCTATCAGTGGATAACTCATCAGTGGATACAACACTGCTTTTGAACAACAATGTTTATCAAAGAAATGAGAGAACAGAGGATGGCTTTCAGCAGTGGACAACCATTTGAAGTAGAACAGACTTTTGAACTCATCAGTGGTTATGGCAGACTTTTAAGGATTTTAATGAAAAATTCATTTTTAGCTATTTTTAAGGATGGATTTTTGATTTTCTGAAAACATTTTAAGGCTTTTATTCATAGAAAAACAGGATTTTGCCTGTTATTCCATGTTTAGCATGCCAATCCTAGAAATCAAGCTTTCAAAGGTGGATGTGTCTAATGCTTTGGTTAGCACATCTGCCAACTGATCCTTAGTTGGAACATGATGCACAGAAATCAAACCTTTTTCATAGCAATCCCTCACAAAGTGATGTCTGATATCGATGTGTTTGGTGGTTGAGTGTGAAACTGGATTTTTGATGATATTTTCTGCTGCCTGGCTATCCAACATGAGTGGTGTCTTCAAGGCAGTGATACCAAAATCCAGCAACTGATTTTGAAGCCAGAGCAGTTGGGCTGTACAGCTTGCAGCAGCTATATATTCTGCCTCAGCAGTGGATGTGGAAACAGCTGCTTGCTTTTTGCTTTGCCAAGACACTAAGCAATTGCCTAGGAATTTGCACCCTCCTGAAGTGGACTTCCTTGTCTTGTCACATCCAGCAAAGTCACTATCTGAGAAACCTGAAAGATCAATTTTACCATTAGCTGGATACCAGATACCATGTGTGGGAGCACCTTTTAGGTATCTGAATATCCTTTTTACAGCAATAAGGTTTGACTTTCTAGGGGCTGACTGGGATCTTGCACAGACACATGTTGCAAACATGACATCTGATCTAGATGCAGTTAGGTACAATAAGGACCTAATCATGCTTCTATATAAGGTCTGATCAACCAAATCATCCTTTTCATCAGACATGACCAATTTATTGGTTGCAATGGGTGTACTGCATGGCTTACAATCATCCATATCAAATTTCTTTAAAAGTTCTTTGGTATATTTGCCTTGATGGATGAAAGTGCCATTTTGCAGCTGCCTTACTTGGAGACCAAGAAAGCACTGGAGTTCACCCATTGCACTCATTTCAAACTCAGCTGTCATGAGTTGCCTGAATTCTTCACACATTTTATTACATGTGCTTCCAAAAATGATGTCATCCACATAAATTTGGATAATCATCAAATCCTTCCCTCTCCATTTTAAAAACAGTGTTTTGTCAATTCTGCCTCTGGTGAAACCTATGGAAAGTAGAAAGGTGGAAAGAGTTTCATACCAGGCCCTTGGTGCTTGTTTCAGGCCATACAAAGCTTTATTCAGCTTGTAGACATGATCTGGATTAAATGGATCCTCAAAACCTAGAGGTTGACAAACATAAACCTCCTCTTGAATCTTACCATAGAGGAATGCACATTTGATATCCATTTGATACACCTTGATGTTGTGGTTGACAGCAAAGGCCAGAAAGAGTCTGATAGCTTCAAGTCTTGCTATAGGGGCAAATGTTTCATCATAGTCAATGCCCTCTTCTTGTCTGTAACCTTGAACCACAAGCCTGGCTTTATTCTTGACAACAATACCCCTTTCATCAGTTTTGTTTTTGAAGACCCACTTTGTGCCAATAGGACTTACATTCTCTGGCAGTGGAACAAGCTCCCATACTTGTTGTCTTCTAAACTGTTGGAGCTCCTCTTGCATGGCTTCTACCCAGCTGTTGTCTTTTAGTGCCTCTTGGTAGTTGACTGGCTGATGGAGTGATAGAAAACCAGCAAAAAGACAAATGTTTTAGGATTGACTTCTTGTGAGCACCCCTTCATTGATGTTGCCAATTATTGGATCTGGTGGATGAGATTTCAAGAAGATGAGCTCTCCTTGGTATGGAACAATGGCATTGAGTGGTGAGGGTTGCAGATGTGTATCATCTGAGCTAAGCACTGCTGGTGACTTTGATGACCCAACAATGGCTTCAAAAGGTGGTGGTATAGGTGGTAAAGGAGTGGACACATGCTGACTTTGATCCACTGTTTGAAGACTTTTATCAACAGTGCTTGATGATGTGGAAGCAGTGGTTAATGGGCTACTTTGGTCAACAACTGTTGAGGTAGCAGTGGTTGAGCTTTGACAGCTGTTTTGGACATCTGCTGCTCTCCCCATTGTGGCAAACTTTTGTTGAGGAATGATGATCTCATACCCATAGTCTGGTGATGAATTTTCTGATGGACCTGCACTGTTAGTCTTGACAACAGTATTTTCAAAAGTGAATTTTTCAAGATCAAACAATTCTGCAGGATTTGCAGGGATTTTCAGTGATGAAAGTTCATTGAACTTTACATTTAAAGTCTCTTCCACTGCTTTGGTCCTTGTCTTGAACACTTTGTAGGCCTTAGCAGTGGTTGAGTATCCCAGGTGATATCCCATATCAATTTTGGCTGCAAACTTTGAGATAGAATCTTTTAAGTTTAGAATGAAACATGGGCAGCCAAAAACTTTGAAATATGAGATTAATGGCTTTATTTTATACATAATTTCATAAGCAGTCTTTTTGTGCCTGGGGTTGATTAAAACTCTGTTTTGGACATAGCAAGCAGTGTTTACTGCCTCTGCCCAAAAAGTTAATGGCAAACCTGAATCTGCAAGCATGGTTCTGGCAGCCTTAATCAATGTTCTGTTCTTCCTTTCAACAACCCCATTTTGCTCTGGTGTTCTAGGGATGCTGTACTGCCTTACAATCCCTTTCTTCACACAGAAGGCATCCAACTCCTTATTTTTGAATTCTGTGCCATTATCACTCCTGAAGACTTTCACTGGGAGGTCAAATTGCTTTTCAACCTGTGTCACAAAGTCTTGCAAAATGCCTGCAGTCTCATCTTTTGAGTGTAAAAATAAGGTCCATGTGAACCTAGAGAAGTCATCAACAATAACCAAATAATATTTCTTCTTTTTGAGACTCATGACTTGCACTGGGCCAAACAAATCCATGTGCAGCATTTGCAAACACTGGGTTGTTTTGGACTCTTCAATGGGCTTGAAAGAGCTTTTATGCTGTTTTCCTTTTAGACAGGAAACACAATGCTCAGGACATGAAAACATTTTTTTGTGGTAAGCCTCTCACTAAGCCATTTTTTGAAATTTCATTGATTGTCTTGAGATTTGTGTGCCCCAGTCTTTTGTGCCAAGGCTCTGTCTCTTTGTTAGAGGCAGCTGAGAGCAGACAAGCATCAGATCTGGGACACTCTTTTGACATATCAACAACATAAACATTGCCACTTCTTTGAGCAACAAGTTTTGTTTTTCCTGATTTTATTATTGCTTCAATCTTTTTAACCATTTCTGGTCCAACAATCCTACAACACTCCTTTGTGAAGAATGACCCATACCCCTTGTCACTCATTTGTGAGACACTCAGGAGGTTGAATTTCAGATTGTCTATCAGATTGACATTTTCAAATTTTACATTTCCAGACTGAACTGTACCAGACCCCAGAACTTTTTCTTTACTATTATTTCCAAAGGATATATCACCCCTCCATGAATTTTGAAATCTTTGAGTAGGGCTTTACATCCTGTCATGTGCCTGGAGCCTCCACTGTCTACATACCAAAGACTGTCTAAACATGTAGAAGCTCCCTGCACATGAAGTAAAAGGATTAGTTCATTAAGGTCTCCAAAGCCAATAAGGCTTTGGATGGGGTCTCAACAGTGTCTGGGATGGTGGCAGATGTATGGATAGTGGTTAGCACAGGGGTTTGAACATTTTTGGGAATGTTTTTCTCTAACCACTGCTGGGGGTCTTGGCCAATCACCTGTTGATAACCAAAAGGATGCCTATTCACTTTTGGTTTAGAGGGCTTTTTGTAAACCTCATAAACATGTGGGATCCTTTGGTATGATGGTTGTCCTTTGCCTCTCCTGAATTGATTTGCAGGGGGTGCATCAGTCACTTGAACATCCCTTTGAACTGATGTTTCGTTCAGCTGTTTTGTGACAGCTGTTTGGACTGGCACAAATAGTGGTTGCTTCTTTGTGAATTTGACAGATGATGTTGATGAACTTAAGGATGTTTTTGCTATGTACTCCTTCTTTTTCTCATCAAAGTTTTTGAGATACACACATTCCTTAGTTTTGTGGTTATTTTTACCACAGATGGTGCAGCTCTCAGCAGGTACAATGACACTTGTTTTGTTTAGATCATGTGCTTTTAAATGAAAACAGTCTTTTGTTAGATGATTTCTCTTTTCACAAAAATCACAAAACAGGTTTTTGATCTTTTCTCTTTTCTTCCTTTTCTCAGATTCCTTTGCAACAGAGTTTTAAACCTCTGTTGGGATATCTTTGATAGGAATGACCCTTGCTTTTGGAGCTTTTACACCATCAGTGGTTGTGAAATCCATTGGTTTGAAATTTTCCAGGATGTCACACTCATCAGACCATGTGGGTTTAAATTGGTATTTCTCAATCTCTTCAAAAGTTGAAGATCCCACAGATCTTTCCAGAGTAATTTTGTTACCAAGTTTGTCAGTTATTTTAACTTCTTGGCCATTTTTGTTGGTTGGTATTATTTCAGATGAAACAACTTTTTTTTAGCAGTGCTTACAAGTTCATCATACTTTCTATGTCCTATACCAAACTTGACATTGCTTTTAAGCTATTTTTCAAGCATAACCTCATACCCTTCGCAGGATTCTACCCATCTTTCACAGGTGATCTGGGTAGACTCTAACTCCTTTTTGCAAACTTGGTATTTTTCTACCATAGTTTGGAGTTGAGTTTTGGTTATGCTCTGCTCTTCCTTGAGACTGCTGATCTCTTTATCCTTTTCAGCCAATTTATTTCTATGTTCTTTTAATGACTTTTCAAATTTGACCTCATCAGACAAGACTTTATCCCTAAGGTTTTCATTTACCTCTTTAATGTTAGCAAATGCAATAATACAATTGTCTGAACACAGTTTTTCAAGAACTTGAGGTGATACCTCAGCAGCAGCCATCATGGCACAATCACATTGATGATCTTCTTCTTCATCAGCTCTCCCTTCTCCTTCACCAGCTTTCTTCAACTCTTCTTTCTCTTTGTTTACTTTGGACCAGGGGTCAGACAGTGATTCAATCAGGGTTTTTGAATTTTCTCCCAGCAGTAGTTCACCAGCAACTGCAGTAACCACTGCTTCAGCAACTTCATCCACTGTTTTAGCACTTAGCTGTTCACCTTTAGTTTCAACCTCTTCTGGTATTGACTCTAATGCCATCAAACAAAATTCATCATCAAAAGCATCATTAGAAGCATAGAGAGCAAAATTTTCATCACCAAGTTCATCTGGCATACTGCTCCAATCAACAAAGCCTTGTGTGAAAAAGCTTTGTTGATCTGGTTGTGTCACTGTTGGAGCAGCTTGTTGAGGTGCAACAGGTTGCACTTGTGCCTGAGGAACAGGGGCTGGAACATACTGAATTTGTTGAACAGTGGTTTGAACATAATGCATAGGCACAGGGGTTGCAGCATAATGAGCAGTGTTAACATGTGCTGCAGGGGCATATTGGGTATAGTACACAGTGTTTTGTTGTTGTGGTCTAGGGTTTGAGCTAGGATGAGTAACTATGGGACCAGTGGTTTGACTCCTACATTCCCTAACAAAATAACCTAGCCTATTACACTTGTAACACTTGATTTTTGACTTATCCAACCCTACCCTTAAATTCCCATGAAGCCCTGGGAATTTTCTCCCTGTTCTTTTGTAGACTTTGCTTGTTATAACACTAAGCAAAGCCACTTGATGCAAAATGTCCATCTCTTCTAAGTCAGTAGGATCAAAATTTTGCAAATCATTGAGTTCAAAGCATAAGTTATCTGACATCTGGTTTTCATTGTTTGCAGTGAAAGCATAATTTGCAGAGTGAGAATCAGAGTTGTTAAAATTAGCACCAGCATGATCATAACTCTGATCCTTACTGCTGCTACCAGATTCTTCCTGACCAAACAGAGCTGTGCTGCCAAATGAATAGTCATCAGCAACTTTACCAGACTCTTGCAACTTCCTTTTCTGGTTTAACTCTCTTTCATAGGTCAGGAGTCTACCATGGAGTTGGGTCAGGGTCAGATCTTTGAGTTGCATTTTTCAGGCAGTGATCTAAGGAACCTACTATTTTGAGTTGCATTTGGAAATGTAACTTTAACAAGCCTTAGTTCACTGATGAGACAGTTGAAACGTTCAAATTGTTGGGTTAGTGATTCCCCTTTGATATGACAAAATGTTTCATACTGCTGATTCAAAATTTCCCTGTTGTTTTCAATAACCTCTTCCGTTCCCCCAAATTGTTCCTTCAACGCATCCCACAACTCTTTGGCATTGTTACAATGTAACAGCCCAACATAGATTTCATTGGGTAATGCAGAAGCTATGATGCTAAATGCTTTGGCATCGAGTTCGAACTTTTGAAAATCAGTTTCAGTATAGTTTTCAGTTGGTTTTGGAACGAACTTCTTTGCATCCTCAGCACTTGGCACCATAGGAACATGGGGACCAAAAACAACAGACCTCCAACATCCAGTATTCTGTTGAGCAAGGATGTGACCCATCCTTCTCTCCCAGATGTTGTACTCATTACGTTTAAGCATGGGTGGTTTGAAAAGAGAACCGATGTTATTTCTTATCATCTTGTGATTGTGACGTCATCCTGGTTGTTTTACAGGCACTGATTAATCAACTTTAATGGTGATTCAACCTTGCTCTGTTTTTCAACGAAACGAACAAACTATCAGTATCAACGATTGTGAGCTTAACTATTTATGTCAAAATGATTGTTAAATCAAATTTGAATGTCCAAGCTCTGATACCAATTGTTAGGATCTGAGTTTGGATTGATTGTGATTTGTGTTTGAAATAAGATGAACAATGAAAGAGTAGTGCAGCGGAAATTAAATGGAAGCAAACTTTTCACAATCAAACAGAAGAAATGCTTTCAATCATACATTTTCAACAAAGAACCAAATGCTTAAAGTTATTTCAAACTTTGATTACAATTGCATGTATGATACGCAAACTCCCCCTCAGCCCGAGCTCAGTAATTTGTTCGTGCAGGAAGAAGATGGTGAAGAGCTAAACAGAACAGTACAGAGTACTGTTCTATTTATAGGCACTAGCAAACCACTAAGCATCTAAGCTGACATCATCATGAAAGTGACATCTAACCTCCTAACAAACTCTTAACAACTAACCTATACAAACACTGCTATGCTAACTACTGATGTTACAATTCATTACATAAAATAAACATAAACAGCTGCTGCATCCTTCCACTGCTGTGAACCCAGCAGTACTTGTCATGATCAGCAATGCTTGAAACAAGGCAGTAGATTGAGCAGCAGAGCTTTAGTTCTTCAACAGTCTTTGACTTGATCAACAGTTGTAGGTCAGCAGTTTGCATGATCAGCGGATTGGAGATCAGCAGATGTTGAAACCACTTTCAAGGGGAGAGATTTGCATGCATAACATTTTCTTATTCTGGATCCACTGCTCTGATCCAGTTTTGGCTTTTATTATCTGTTCCTTTGGTAGGGTTCAATCCCAACACTTCTCAACCCAACGCACAAAAGCTACGGCACCCCCAGTGCCGTCGAAATCCAGGGTCTTGCAGCCCAAGAACTACTTGTAGGTGTAGCCTGCTACATAAGAAACATCATTCACATAAGGCATCAGCAAAGCACATTTGGAAATGTCCAAACGTTTTGTAATGTGTCTTAAGTGACTAATCATTACCGTTGGGTGGGTTATTTCCTGAGGTACCTCCGCTATGTTCGGAGCGAAGGGCCTCGTGCTGTGCGATGGCCTGTGAGATGCGCTTTTGTAATTCCGCCTCTGTCGTCGGCAGAGGGTTGTTGGTATCGGTGTTCCTTCGAGGCGACATTTTCTAAGAAGAAGATCGGGTAGGTCAGGTCTTATTAAGGACACAAGCACATAAGCATCTACTTAGCGAATAAGACCTAGGAGGTGTATTTACATATGTATATAAGCAATCGTCATAGCAAGCAATCATATAACATCATAATTATAGCACAAACATGTAAACGGGAATCTGTTTAATGAGAACATAACAAGCAGCACATTGTTGATTTACATGTTTAATGAGAACATGACGATTGGGCTTTCATTAATCATCGACCACAGAGTATTGTTACATGTTTTACAAAGTGTATCATATCAAAAGGAACACAGGGTCATACTACCCTTTTCCAACAAGTCTACCAATCTACAAAAGTCATACAATCAAAAGTGATCTCCAAAAGGCTTCACAAGCTCAACTCAATAGTGGTGCTCTCATCAAGGGTAATGCATCTGCATAAGACCAAAAACCTATTGTACTGATGGCGGTGGAGGAGGGGGGAAGGAAAATCAAACTAAGAACATGTGCGAGCTCCTCCTCGAGCTTGTGCACATGACGAAGCAAGTAACGGATCTGCTGCTCGACCGTAAGAAATCGAGCATCAAACTCTGGAAAAAGAGTAAGAGAAGCAGGTGAACGTGCAAAAGGAGGCGGTGATGAACGAGGGGGAACGAAAGCAGGCTGACAAGGACACAGTAACGGACGCGGTGTCATCTCAAGTTCCAAAATCCTGCAACTCATAACCTCAAAACGAAGCTGAACCGAATAAAGTAACTCATCCTGAGTATAGCCAACAAAATGCGAGGGATGGTAGGGGTCTGAAATCGGCATAGTGTATGTAGGAACCATCGGAATGGCTCGTCCAGTGGTGAAGAAGTGAAGGGAGCAAACGGTGCAGCCTGAAGGATCTGCAGAAAAAGCTGCTGAAGCAAAAGGATCGTCACACGGGTGCTGACCTGAAGTACCTTCCCCTAGACGGGGTGCAGGGATGTCCTGTTAGAAAGCGATCGGTAAGTCGGTGCGATGGACATCGGACTCTATAGGAGGGAGAGGAGCAACATCAGCGGGTGCAGGTGGATGAGTAAATGGCTCAACAAAAGGAGGATCAACAGGTGTAGGAACTGGGTCAGTTATAAAGGGTGCAATGTCTGGTAATTCAAACGGAACGTGGTCAGGATCAGGAATAGGCTCAAGGTTAATAGGTGCAACATTAGGCTGACCCAAGAGGAACAGAAGCTAGCTCAGGAGCAGGCTCTGGGTCGTGTGGAGGTGTGGGATCTCGAGCAGGTGATAGTGTGGCAAACATAACGGTGTCATCGTCTGAGTCAGTAGCAACAAGCTACAATCCGGCCGTCTGTAAAGCTGAAGATGTCACAGACTCAAAGGAGTCTGAAACCGAGTGCAAACTGAAATCAGTGGATAACTTGATAACAGGAATCTCAAGAAGTGGAATGGCAACGACGTCCTCGTCTAGCTCTTCATCACCACGGGCATCATCAGGAGGACCATCAACAAGCAAATCAACGTCATCATCAAGCAAATCGTCAAAAGGCCAATCCTCGGGCGGAATAGCCACAAGAGGAACATGATCGAGGATCGGGGCCACAACATGCTCACCATCGGGATGACCAATGATGAGGTGGTCATGGGCTGGAACAGGGATGACAAAAGGATCCTCGTCAAGGAAACCATCAGCAAGGGTAAATCACCACCAAAGTCTGGTAGCGCGAATGGTTGGAAGTCATCCTCGTCCTTGGACAACATGTCAGGGTCACTCTCAGTGTCTGACGTATATATCTTTGGCGTGGCATAACCTCGTCGTCTGATGCGACTGCCATCGGGTCGCGGGCATCCGTCAATCCACTCTCTAAGGATGACAGGCCTGTATTGTTGTAATCCTAACATATGTACATATATCAACCAATACTACTTAGCATGCAATCAAAGACAATGTATCATGAAATCATGTATCCTTGTTATTCCTCATGAAATCTTTCTATCCTTCCTAGTCTCCCAGACTAAACCACTGATGTGCTAAAAGTGGTTTAAATAAAACAACTAAAATTAACCCTAATGTAGACACTCTAAGCTTTAAATTTATAAATCTAGACTCGATCTAAAACTAAAACCACACAACCGGCAAGTGTATTGATCAATGTAGTATAGCTAAAGTAAGTCCGAGTATCGAACCCACGAGACTCTAATGATTACGCTAAGACTCTATTTAGACTAAGACTGACACGACTCAACTAATTTGTTTATTTGATGGGGGGGGGTTTCTAAAAATCCTAAATAAAATATTAAACAAGAATATTAATAAAATACTAAACACGAATGTGGATGAAGACTTTAATCAAAGGCGATGAAGACTACCTAGGCTAGATGCAAGCTTAACTCGGAAAGGACTTCTATTCGATAGTATTGTGGTATGGAACCGGGATCTTTAAATGCTAAACCTATTAAGATACTAACTAAGCCCCTCGATCCTTCTCAAGGTGATTCTTGTGGCACTACCTAGGCTGTTACGATTACCGGTTTTTAGATTTCCTTACAGTCCTCTAACTTCTTGAAAGTGCCTTAATATGACAATCTACCTTACAGCGCGAAAGTCTAAGGCAACTATGGATTTCAACTTGGTTTAATAGACAAGAGAATGTTTAAAGAACTAGACAGATTTCTTACAAAACCTAACCCTAGTTATAAACCAAACTAAGACCTATTAATAACCTCGAGCCTTACATTGGAAAAAGAATGAAGGTTCTCTGGGCGATTAGGGCGACTTGGGCGATCCTATGAAACAATCCTCCTTTCAATCCAACCCTGGTTCTGATCGATCTTGCTTAGCATCTAGGGAGTTCCTGATTACGCTCCTTAGTTTATAATCGATTGAAATCAGATTAGGGTTTATTCGAGATTAGGATTTCTGTCTATTTTGTTCGTACGCAAAGCTTTTTTCGAGTTTAGGGTTCCGGATTTCTTTTCTGATTTCGTTAATCTACTGCTTTCGGTTGTTGAGTTTAGGGTTCCGATTCTTATATCTAGTTTTGGTATGCAAATATTGAACGATTTTCTGCTTGACGGCTGCTAGGGTTTGTCAGGGTTCTTTTATTTTTAGCTGTCATACCTATTCTGTTTGATCAGATTAGGGTTTAATGGATGAACGCAGGAAACTTGGTGGCAAGCCACCACTGTCTTTTAAAGAAATTGCTGATCGAATTCTTGATGTTGATGGGAACACTATACAGCCAAAACGTGGCATCAACATCATCGAGGAACTTATAAAGGTCACGTCTCCGGTTCAGTTGGATAAACTGTTCTCGCCATCATCAGTTGTTGATGGAGTGAATTTGTCGGCCGATCAGGTGAGTATAAAGTTTTCTGGGGCTGCGACTCCTTTGGCTGGTCAGTTGAACACAAGATTTTCTGGGGCTGCTGAACCTTTATCATTTGCTAAAATAGTGAATAACGCTAAGGAGAATGTGAAGGTTTTTTCGGATGATGGAATCTAGCGAGTCTGTTGACGGAGCTGATGTCGTTATTCCGTTGTCTTCGGTTAAACAAGTAACTGGCAGGTATGCCAACACTTTGTATGGATATTTTCTGGGTAAACGTTTGGCTTTTCCTGTGGTGGATTACTTTGCAAAGAATAACTGGGTTAAATATGGTCTCTCTAGACTAATGATGAATGCAAACGGGTTCTTTTTCTTTAAGTTCAAAACAAAGGAAGGGATGGATAAAATGGTAGAGGATGGACCTTGGATGATTAGAAATGTTTCGATAATTTTTAAGGAGTGGTCGGCCTCTATCAAGTTGGAAAAGGAAGATATAAAAGCTATTCCAGTTTGGGTCAAGATGCATGATGTGCCGTTAGCGGCATATACCGAGGATGGTCTTAGTTTGCTTGCTTCTAAGATAGGGGTGCCTAAGATGCTAGATTCGTACACTGCTACGATGTGTGCTGAGTCTTGGGGTCGAAGCAGTTATGCTAGAGCTCTCATTGAAATTCAGGCAGGGGCTGATTTAAAGAGGAGTGTTACTGTTGCAATCCCATCTTTAGATGGTAATGGTCATTCAAAGGTGGAGGTAACAGTTGAATATGATTGGGAGCCTTTAAGGTGCTCATCTTGCTGCGTGTTTGGTCATGAGGATAGCTCGTGCCCAAAGAACCCTCAGGTTGGTTCGAGTGGGGAGTCTGGGAAGAAAATTGATGAGTTTCAGGTTGTGGGGGCCAAGAAGAAGAAAGCTACTAACCAAGAGCTTCATTTGAAAAATCAGAAGCCTAAGTTAGTATATAGACCAGTTGTTAACCCTAAACCTAATTCGTCCTTGAGGAAGCCGATGAACAGTCAAGTATCAACGTCAAATCCTTTTGAGATCCTCAAGGACGATGATGGTGGTCAGGGAGGTAGTATTGTGGGTCGTATGGAGAAGAAGGCCATGCAGACTAATGACAAGCAGGATTCAGATGAGGAGGAGGTCGTTGAAGTCTACAATGAAACTAATGAATTTATGACTTCGGGAACACATCCTTCTTCTTCTATAGCAAGGGCAAGCAATTCCTCCACAAAGGGTTCCAATGGCAATTTCATCTTTGATGATGGAGGATGAGTCGTTTTTCCTTTTGGTTTTTGTGTTCTGGTCTTGTCTACTTAGTTTCATGATGTAATGTAGGCTAGGTCATGGGTTGTCTTAGAGTATTTGGTTTTGTTTTGATTTACATATACGGGGCATGTCCTGTATATGAATTAGTGTGGAACACATCCTCACTACTTGTACTTTATTGGGATTGTTTTTAATAGAATCACCGGGGTAACCCTTTACCCAAAAAAAATAACCTCGAGCCTTACAGCGACAAGATTAGTAGAACACTTGATTTTATTAAATTACCGAATATTACTTCTAAGGTTAATTACACGATTTTCACCTTAAAGAGTTAAAGATTTATTACGTGATATAGACATTCACCTAAATCAAGAACCCTAGCACAACCCTATTATGTGATATAGACCGTCACCAAGGATTATATGAAGCAATAAACAGCGATAAAACAATATCAAGCATGCATATACACCAAGTTAAACTTCCATAGCCGTTTACAATACAAGAAAATCCATAAACCACTTAAAAACCGAATAAAAATCCAATCTTTGGTTAAACCATTGTCATGCCTAGGTAGTTAAAGAGTTTTAGCCGGAAAACATAATCAGAAACATGATCATAAGCATTATATATTCTGAATTCATTGAGTTACAAATTAAAACTAATGAAAACAAAAGAAAAAGGATGATTAAACCCGTAATCTTCACTCCCGAACGCTCCAAGATGTTACCCGAATGATTCTTGACTTCCGAACACTCCAAGAACCTTCAAACAGCCTCCAATGGTCTCCAAGAACTTCAAATTCGTAATGTCCTCCGGCTGTTGATGATGATGATTTTATAAGCTTCAAAACCCTATAGCCGTTACTTATTCAAAGGCGGTGCACAATTCTGGTCTTCACGCGGCCCGCGTAAACATTAACCTTAAGTTTACACGGCCGGTATAAGGGCTATTTTCAAAAACTCTCTTTTTAGTTCACGCGGCCCGCGTAAGAAGTAACTTAAGTTTACGCAGCCCGCCTGGAAGCTTCAGATTTGATTTTTCGATTTCTTTTCGCTCCCGAGCCCTCGTTTTCCGATCCAGCCTTTCGCCTTTCCAGAATTTAACTCGTTTCTGCTCCTTTTGGCTGTAAAGACCTGGAAATCACAAAATATCAAAAGTATGTACATTCTACGCTAAAAACGGACAAAAACGAATATCTATCGACTAAAATGGACGCGAATAAAGATGTATTTTGCAATACATCAAATATCCCCACACTTAACCTTTTTTCGTCCTCGAAAAAGAATTGTGCAAAGCGGAATCATAGTCGGAATAATCAATCGGGATAAAGCTTATGTTAATTTATTAAAATCGAAACTCGTGTTAGCCGCGATTGCAAGTATATTGATCCTCTTAAACCCAACCCGGTTCCAAGCCCTTATCATGCGATTTTAGTTCAAGTGCGGTCAATCTACCTAGGGTCTCACGCTAAGAATTGCAAGTCCACCTAATCCCCCCTCAAGCTTATAGGACAAAAGGAATAATCCTAACCGCCTTATACCAAGATCAAGAGAGTTTAGAATCAAATCTACTTTTTTTTCCATTTTTCATCACTCTTTCATTCCTTTTTTTTCGTTTTTCGAGCGTAGATGTTGCTTTCCCTAACCCAGAGGCATTCCGGCTGTAGAGTCGCTATCCCCAACTCGGATTACTTAGGCTTCGGTACTTCTTATTATTTTTTTTTCTTTGCAAGGTCGATTTCACACACCATAGAGGTAATCCGGTTGTAGAGTCGCTATCCCCAACCACAGACTACATAGAAATGGCTACTTTCATTTAGTTTCTAGCTCGTTTATTTATTTTTTTTTTCATTTTTCAATGAGATAATGGCCAAAAACTCTAACGATCTTAGCTTATAATGGCATCCCTTATACTATTATTGGCGGTTTCAATTTCCCCACTTTCCCTAGATGAGAACCCACTAGTAGACCGACAATTAGGTATATTTTAAATCAAAGGAACCCAGAACCGAATCGAGCCTACCCGCACATCCCAAACTAGACACAAGCACGATTATATTAATCTCATATTATTATTATTTGAACCCAAACAAAAACCCGACTTTTCTGTCATTTTCCGTTTTTATTTTGCAAACTTCTTGTTTCAAAAGACATTTTCTAATTTTTTAATTTTTTTGGATTTTTAAAATCTTTTAATTTTTTTGTATTTTTCGGTTTTTTTATGACTCTAACTAACGACTAGACACAAGTGTCCCATCCCCACACTTAAATGTTGCATTGTCCCTAATGCAAGGATGAAAACACGATTCCTAAAACCTAAAAAAACAAAAGAAATACGAAAAAATAAATAAAGTATACAAAGTATACAAGTGGAACGACTTAGCTGAATATATGTGAGACTGTCAGTGTGCCAGTCGATACCACATATGCCCTCCAATCCAAACGCGCTCAGCAAACTGTAACAACTCGGACACGCGAACGAAAGCGGCACAAACAACGACCTAACAATCATATCAACCAAGCAAACATAACATAATATATACCATCATAAGCAGTGTCACAATCACATCAAAGTATCAACCAACCCCCAAACCCTACCAACCTGTTTAGAATATCAGTACAGACCAAAATACGAGGATAAAAAACAACATAAAATAAAAATAAAAGATATAAAATCCATAAGCGCTGCTGCATCCTCGAACTACTCATCATCCTAACTCTGCTGCCCGCCAGCAGGGCCCTCCTGCTGTGGCTGCCAAGACGGCGCGGCTCTACCTGCAGATGATCCATAATAACTCTCATCCCATCTCGCATCTCCTGCCTCACCTGCTGAACAAAGTCATACAACCTATCCACCCTATCCTCCAACGTCACTGGCTCTGGTCGCGGCTGCCTAATGGGGTACTCGCGTGCTGGCAACTGATGCCTCTGAAGCGGCACCTGATAACGCAGAGGAATAGTAGCCTGCATTGCCTCTGCGGCAGCTGAATCTGGTGAGGGTGGCGCTAGCAAAACCTCTGACCACACCGGCGGATCATCATATGTAATAATACGTGCCTGCTGAAAACTATTCAGCTCCATGAGTGATGGAGCTAGTCCTGTGTGCATCCTCTCAGCAGGATAATCCGCAAACACACCCAACCTCTCTGCTAACCTCATAATGTATGGCCCTCCATACAACCTAGAATTTCCTCCACCCTTCTTTGGCCTCACCAACGACCATGCCAGAATGCTCGCCAGATTCGCTGGGCGACGCTCAACCATGCACATCAGACAAAACAGACTGTGGTGGTTCACCTTGTTATCTCCCTCGTGCCTGCCTATCAACGTCGCTGCTAATATCTTGTGCACGAACCGATACAGGGGATCTCTGATATCAGATGCAACCATGTTATTGGAAAATGGTGAAATAGCAATCGTACGACAAAACCTCGCTAGATCCTCCTTTAACACACAGTAATCCTGCCTCTCCTTCACCACCTCTCTCAGCAAAGCCCTAAACTCAGCAGCCTCGACCTCCTGTCGTGTATAGAACCCAGTCGCCTCTGCGAACTGCGTTAATGTCATGTTGAAGATCTTTTTCCCTAAAACAAACGAAACTACATCCGGCTCATCAAACCCTCCGGGATGCCTATACTGGAATGTGGAGTGAAACTCCAAGGTAAGCTCGTAGTTGTCACACCCCCAAAATCCACACACGGAGTACCACCGCTTGGGAGCGTGACATGACCAGAATCAAGCCATCAATCATATCAAACATAGCATGTAATAGTAATAAAAGTTATTAAAGTAGTTCATCATGACATGATCGATGTTTCCAAACCAAGCATTGTTTAAGTAGCGGAAGCATTGTTGTAAACTCAAGTTAAAAATACTGAAATGTCATAAGTGTCTAACAAAGTAAAACGATCCTTGTCTACAACGACCGGCTCCTCTTTGTGCAAGCTCCATGTTCCTAGCGATCTGCAAGGCATGTAACAGAATGATCAACAAACTAGTTGAGCGAGTTCACAGTAAGTAAATGCGTAACAATAAGTAACGGGTGGCTCTACTGGGCCGGTAGTAAGTTATACTGGTGGGGGCTTCCCATGTTATGTGACCACTAGACTATTCGTAACAACTACTCGTATCATCCCTGTTCTTCTTCCGAGAACAGTAGCGCGTATGGGGTGTACGTAGGTTTTACGCACGTATCCTTCACAACCGAGGATAGGAGACGCGGGGGTGTACGTGGGTTTCACGTACGTATCCTTTGTACCGAGGATAGAAGTAAGTAATGCGTACACGTAGGTTTTACGTGCGTGCCTGACATCCGAGGCAGTAATTGGCATATGACCACGTAGGTGTTATCCTAACCTACGGAACCGTCCTGACATCCGAGGATCATGGTAGGTGATAGTCTAGGAAAAAACATATGTACGTTCTTAGTCAATTGTAACCTTTATTCCATTCCCACGACCCGGGAATCCCATGCCTTAGTAGAAGTGTGAACTCACCTGGGTTTGCTCGGCAGACAATAAAATGCTCAAGTATACAAGTAAGGAATCAACCACGTCCTATCATGGTTACTTATGCAAGTTAGGTTCGTATATAGCACGTTTGTATCACGTATGGTAGCAAGTATGATCATGGCAAATCACATAAATGTATCAGCAGTTCATATCATGTAACGAGTCCAAGTAGTCAGTCCAATAACAATCAGTTAAACAGAATCCAAGTGTTCGACCCAAACAGATAAGCAGTCCAATAACATAACAGTCATAAGATTGGGCCCGTGACAGTGTAGGCCCAAAATAGTGTACGTGTAGCTAGTCTCGAGTCGTAACCGGCGATCTCGAGTCGCAACCGATGGTCTCGGTTCGTCATGGCCCGGTTACGAGTCACAGCCGGAGATTACGAGTCGCAACAGGAGGTTGCGAGTCGCAATGGTGATCTCGGCTCATCATGGTGTGGTTACGAGTCGCAACGGGACTCGCAACCATGGTTCCGGCTTGTGCTGTTGTGGTCTCGAGTCGTGATTGTGAGGTTTTGACTCGCAATCTATGTCGCAACCGGATGTGTGTAACAGTTTCCTGATTTCATGCAATTTAGTTACAACATTTAAGCAAATCAATTATCGTTGTCAGTTTCCAAAAATCAATTAACAACTAACAGTTTACCAATTCAAGAAATCATCGATCAAACAGGGTTTCCTAACCCTTAATTCGTATGAACCCTAACTCACAACCTCATGAACAACAACATGAACAACCCTTAAACAATTCATCAATAATTATACAACATTCATACCAATCATCTAGCCATTCTATCAACCGGTTTATATAAACATACATCCAACTTCTGTGAACTAGCACCCGATTATCACATCATAACAACCATGAAAACCGATTTACAAACACTATTACTATAATCCCAAGATATCATGCGAGTAAGGATTCTTTCATAATCAATCATGCTAAGCTATATAGTATGCATATCAACAACATCAAACAATAATCATCATACTAGCATAATCAACATACTAACCGGTTACAAGTGAAGGGATGTGATCCGAATGGGGAGTTGATTCTTGTGCCGTCGGTCTCCACGCAACGAGAGAGAGAGAGGGAAGGTCTAGGGTTGTGTGTGTGTTATGAAAATTGTAACAATGAGAGAAATCAAACCCTTACCAAAGGATTTGTGTTTGCGAGTGGGGAGTGGGCCGAGCCCAACTCGGTTACCAAATGAAGTCCGATTTCAAGGTGTGGCCCAAACGGGCTTGTGTGACCGGTTAGCCTTGTGCGATCGGGTTCGCGAACACATAATCATTCATATAATCACAAGCACGTGTTAACATAACATTTACATAACATTCACATATTGTCACATAAAGCACATAACATCATAACATTCGTTAACTCAAGTGTCAAAGGCACGTAACGTTACATCTAAGCAAGTCTAAAGTCCGAGTTGTCACATTATCCCCAACTAATTGGAAATTTCGTCCCGAAATTTGGTATGCACTCACTGAGGAAGCTAGGTAAGTTATAACGTTCACTGGTTTTCCTGGGGTGTCACATCCTCCCCCCGTTGATCTGGAATTTCGTCCCGAAATTCCGAAGTAGTAGCTTCGGCCTCAGTAGTGGTAGCATTGGTTTCGAATAACTGGGGGTACTTTTCTGTCATCCTGTCTTCGCGTTCCCAGGTGTACTCTGGGCCACGTTTGGAGTTCCAACGAACTCGAACAAGAGGGATTCTCTTGTTTTTGAGGACCTTCACATCCCGGTCCGTGATTTCTACTGGTTCCTCGACGAACTGCAGCCGCTCGTCGATAGTGAGTTCCTTAAAAGGAATGATGAGGTTTTCATCTGATAGGCACTTCTTAAGTTCGATACATGAAAGACATTGTGAACTGCTCCGAGTTCAGCTGGTAGGTTCAACTTGTAGGCTACCTTGCCAATCTTTTCTAAGATTTCGAATGGTCCGACGTACCGCGGATTCAGTTTGCCCCTTTTGCCAAAACGTACCACACCCTTCCAGGGTGAAACTTTTAGTAGAACCCGGTCTCCGACCTGAAATTCCAAAGGCTTTCTACGCTTGTCCGCGTAGGCTTTCTGACGGTCGCGTGCTGCCGCCATGCGTTGTCGTATCTGTGCTATCTTTTCTGTGGCGTCCACTACAATCTCTGGACCCGTGATCTGACTATCCCCCACCTCTGCCCAACAGAGAGGTGACCGGCATTTACGTCCGTACAATGCCTCGAATGGTGCGGCTTGGATGCTGGTATGATAACTATTATTATACGAGAACTCCACCAAAGGGAGATGCTTTTCCCAGCCGTTGCCGAAATCGATAACGCATGCCCGAAGCATGTCTTCGAGAGTTTGAATCGTTCGCTCAGACTGCCCATCCGTCTGAGGGTGATATGCTGTGCTCATGTCTAATCGTGAGCCGAAAGATTTATGCATTGCTTGCCATAGCTCTGACGTGAATCGTGCATCACGATCCGAAATAATAGAGGTGGGCACTCCGTGCCTCGAAACAACTTCTTTAAGATAGACGTCCGCGAGAGTGGAGAACTTGTCCGTTTCCTTAATCGGCAGGAAGTGTGCAGACTTGGTGAGTCGATCAACTATGACCCATATTGTATCGTTCCCACGCTGAGATCTAGGTAAGCCTGTAACAAAATCCATGGAAATTTCTTCCCATTTCCATTGCGGTATCTTAGGCTGCTGAAGTAGACCAGCTGGCTTCTGATATTCAACCTTGACTCTCGCACAGGTCAAACATTTTCCAACGTACATAGCGATGTGGGCCTTCATGCTAGGCCACCAATAAGTAGTGCTGATGTCGTGGTACATTTTATCTGACCCTGGATGTACCGAGTAGCGAGACTTGTGAGCTTCATCCATTACAAGTTCGCGTAAACCGCCATAGAGAGGGACCCAAATCCGGCCCGTCACATAGTAGGCTCCGTCTTCCTTTTGTTCCATTTGTTGTCGTGAGCCGCGTAAGGCTTCAGCCTTGACGTTTTCGGGCTTCAATGCCTCTACCTGAGCATTTCGTATCTGTGCTGGAAGGTTAGACTGAATCGTAAGCTGTAGCGCTCGCACGCGCTTCGATAAGGTGTCCTTTCGACTTAGAGCGTCAGCCACAACATTGGCTTTGCCTGGATGGTACTTGATGGCGCATTCGTAATCGTTAAGTAACTCGACCCATCGTCGTTGTCGCATGTTCAAATCCTTCTGCTTAAGGATATGCTCGAGACTCCTGTGATCGGTGTAAATCGTGCACCTGGTACCGTACAGGTAGTGTCGCCATATCTTAAGCGCGAAAACAACAGCTCCCAGCTCTAGATCGTGCGTCGTGTAGTTCCGTTCATGAACCTTTAGTTGACGAGAAGCGTAGGCTATCACTTTATCACGTTGCATCAACACACATCCAAGACCCTGGATGGATGCATCACAATATACTACGAAGTCTTCTGTGCCTTCTGGCAATGAAAGAATAGGGGCGCTGCAAAGCCTATCCTTTAGATACTGAAAAGCAGTTTCCTGCGTGTTGCCCCAACGGTAGGTGACACCCTTCTGTGTCAGTAGCGTAAGTGGTTGCGCGATCTTTGACAAGTCTTTAATAAACCGTCTGTAGTAACCCGCCAAACCCAAGAATTGGCGTATTTCCGTTGGCGTACGTGGTGCAGGCCAGTTCCTGATCGAATCTACCTTGGATGGATCGACGTGAATCCCATCCTTGCTTACCACGTGGCCTAAGAAGTGGACTTCACGAAGCCAGAAGTCGCATTTAGAAAGCTTGGCGTACAGCTGTTCCTTCCGAAGGAGTTCCAATATAAGGCGTAGGTGTCGCTCGTGCTCCTCCTGACTCTTAGAGTAAATCAGGATGTCGTCGATGAATACAATGACGAACTTGTCGAGATAGGGTTTGCACACCCTGTTCATAAGATCCATGAATACTGCAGGTGCGTTCGTAAGCCCGAACGGCATAACCAAGAACTCGTAGTGACCATAGCGAGTTCTGAAGGCTGTCTTGGAGACGTCCTCCTCGCGGACTCTCAGTTGATGATATCCTGACCGTAGGTCGATCTTGGAATAGTAACACGACCCTTGCAACTGGTCGAATAAATCGTCTATGCGTGGAAGAGGATAACGGTTCTTCACCGTCACCTTGTTCAGTTCCCTGTAGTCTATACACATCCTGAACGTACCGTCTTTCTTTTTCACGAAAAGCACTGGAGCTCCCCAAGGCGAAGAGCTTGGACGAATGAAGCCCTTTTCCAAGAGCTCTTGTAGCTGCTTTGACAATTCTTCCAATTCTGATGGAGCTAGACGGTATGGTGCGCGAGCTATGGGTGCTGCTCCTGGAGCGAGCTCGATCTGAAATTCAACCTGACGATGAGGCGGTAAGCCAGGTAAATCTTCAGGAAACACCTGAGGGAAGTTACGTACGACTGCTATATCCTCCAATTTCTTTTCCTTTACTGATGTGTCTGAAATAAGAGCCAAAATGGCTGTGTGACCTTTACGTAAGCACTTTTGAGCCTTTAAGAATGAGATGATGCCAACCACAGCACCACTCTTGTCGCCTTGGACTTCGAGTGGTTCTTGACCAGAACGTGGAATACGAATGATCTTCTCACTGCATAAGATTTCTGCCTGGTGTTGGGATAACCAATCCATCCCAATCACGACGTCGAAACTTCCCAAAACTATGGGAATGAGATCAATAGAGAAGGCTTGACCAGCTAGGATAAGATTACAACCCTGAACTACGTGCGTGGCTTCTAGACTTTTACCGTTAGCTAACTCTACTACATGTTTGGTGGGTAAAAGTGTTGGTGCACGTTTTAGCAGTTGACACATTTTCACAGACATATAGCTTGTATCCGCACCCGAATCAAATAAGACAGTAACATAAATATTGTCGAGGAGAAACTTACCCATAACAACGTTGGGATCGTTCACTGCGTCGCCACGACCTAGTACGAATGCACGGCCCCTTGCCTCGTTGCCGTTGTTGTTTCCCCCATTGTTGTTGTTGCCGTTGCCCTGGTTGTTGTTGTTGTTCTGGTTCCTGTTGAGCTGTGGGCAGTGTCTCTTGATGTGGCCTTCAGCACCACAATTGTAGCATCCCTTGTTGCCTTGTTGTTGGTTAGGCTGAGCGTGAGGCTGCTGCTGATTTTGGTTCGTAGGACGAAGGCTTCTACAGTCTTTGGCCTCGTGACCCATCTTGAGGCATCTTTGACAACGACCCTTGGTACACTGACCGTTGTGGTGCCTGTTGCAGTTGTTGCACTTTGGAAGATTTCCGCGATATCCACCCTGCCTGTGGCTACCTGACGACTGCTGGTTAGGGCTTTGATAGTTGTCAGTCTTTCGCTGCTGATTCTGGGACTGAACCGAAACTGATGCTTTGCTTGAATCCCCCTCCCATTTCCTCTTGTTGTCACTGAGAGTAATGGGAGTAGCTGAAGGAGTGACTGTAGCAGTAGCGCTGACACGCTTAGGCAGTTTATTCTGTTCCACTGCTTGATCGGTGATGCGATGAGCGAGACGCTGGATTTCCTGGATGTTGTCGAGGTTAGCCGAGGTAACGTGGCTCTGGATTTCTGGTGCCAACCCCTTGAGATACATCTCGATACGCTTGTATGGAGGGTCTACCATAGTTGGACACATCACGGCCAGCTCGTTTGACCGCTTCGTATACGATTCGATCTCCGACCCAACCATTTTCAGATTATACAGCTCGTCTTCTAGCTTGTGAATATCTTCACGCGTGCAATACTCACGCTTGATGAGTTCCTTAAAATCGTTCCAGGGTGTGGCGTTAGCAGCTGCCAACCCCAGAATTTGCACCTGCGCGTTCCACCAGGTTAGCGCGATTCCTTCCAAGGTGCCGGTGGCAAATTTGACCTTGCGAGCCTCAGGGCACTCGCACATCTCGAATACTGATTCTAGCTTCTCGAACCAGTGGAGGAGTCCAACCGCTCCTTCTGTGCCGCTGAAAGAGTTTGGACGACAGTCCATGAAGTTCTTGAATGTGCAGACAGGCTGCTGCGCGTGTTGACCTATTGTGTACGAATAGGGCAAAGTTAAATACAAGAGTGAATGTAGGATCTAAGGATCCTAGTGTGTGCCTATACTGCAGGATATACTACCTGCTTGAGCTGCTGCAACTGCCGCAGCAACTTGGGCTTGAACAAGAGCCTCTAACTGGGCTTGTGTCATGTTAATTCTTCCAGCCATTGATCTTCATGTCAAAGGCGAAATAGGTGAGAAAAGTTCGCGAATAGTGCGATGACAGAAAAGTGTAAGCACGTAGAGGGTTCTTAAGCAATAGCAAATAGTGAGCATTGTAGTCTAAGCATACCACGAGCAAAGTTCTAAGTAATTCTAGCAAGCAGGCAATAAACATAAACCTTATTACCTAAACTGTCGAGTCTTGCACGTGGAGCGAAGCGTCGTTGTGGATCGTTGAGAGCACTGTTCTGGTTATAGTCCGGTTTTAATGAAAACTTTTTCCCGTATTAAAACCAAGTTCTCTATAACCAATGGCTCTGATACCAATCTGTCACACCCCCAAAATCCACACACGGAGTACCACCGCTTGGGAGCGTGACATGACCAGAATCAAGCCATCAATCATATCAAACATAGCATGTAATAGTAATAAAAGTTATTAAAGTAGTTCATCATGACATGATCGATGTTTCCAAACCAAGCATTGTTTAAGTAGCGGAAGCATTGTTGTAAACTCAAGTTAAAAATACTGAAATGTCATAAGTGTCTAACAAAGTAAAACGATCCTTGTCCACAACGACCGGCTCCTCTTTGTGCAAGCTCCATGTTCCTAGCGATCTGCAAGGCATGTAACAGAATGATCAACAAACTAGTTGAGCGAGTTCACAGTAAGTAAATGCGTAACAATAAGTAACGGGTGGCTCTACTGGGCCGGTAGTAAGTTATACTGGTGGGGGCTTCCCATGTTATGTGACCACTAGACTATTCGTAACAACTACTCGTATCATCCCTGTTCTTCTTCCGAGAACAGTAGCGCGTATGGGGTGTACGTAGGTTTTACGCACGTATCCTTCACAACCGAGGATAGGAGACGCGGGGGTGTACGTGGGTTTCACGTACGTATCCTTTGTACCGAGGATAGAAGTAAGTAATGCGTACACGTAGGTTTTACGTGCGTGCCTGACATCCGAGGCAGTAATTGGCATATGACCACGTAGGTGTTATCCTAACCTACGGAACCGTCCTGACATCCGAGGATCATGGTAGGTGATAGTCTAGGAAAAAACATATGTACGTTCTTAGTCAATTGTAACCTTTATCCCATTCCCATGACCCGGGAATCCCATGCCTTAGTAGAAGTGTGAACTCACCTGGGTTTGCTCGGCAGACAATAAAATGCTCAAGTATACAAGTAAGGAATCAACCACGTCCTATCATGGTTACTTATGCAAGTTAGGTTCGTATATAGCACGTTTGTATCACGTATGGTAGCAAGTATGATCATGGCAAATCACATAAATGTATCAGCAGTTCATATCATGTAACGAGTCCAAGTAGTCAGTCCAATAACAATCAGTTAAACAGAATCCAAGTGTTCGACCCAAACAGATAAGCAGTCCAATAACATAACAGTCATAAGATTGGGCCCGTGACAGTGTAGGCCCAAAATAGTGTACGTGTAGCTAGTCTCGAGTCGCAACCGGCGATCTCGAGTCGCAACCGATGGTCTCGGTTCGTCATGGCCCGGTTACGAGTCACAGCCGGAGATTACGAGTCGCAACAGGAGGTTGCGAGTCGCAATGGTGATCTCGGCTCATCATGGTGTGGTTACGAGTCGCAACGGGACTCGCAACCATGGTTCCGGCTTGTGCTGTTGTGGTCTCGAGTCGTGATTGTGAGGTTTCGACTCGCAATCTATGTCGCAACCGGATGTGTGTAACAGTTTCCTGATTTCATGCAATTTAGTTACAACATTTAAGCAAATCAATTATCGTTGTCAGTTTCCAAAAATCAATTAACAACTAACAGTTTACCAATTCAAGAAATCATCGATCAAACAGGGTTTCCTAACCCTTAATTCGTATGAACCCTAACTCACAACCTCATGAACAACAACATGAACAACCCTTAAACAATTCATCAATAATTATACAACATTCATACCAATCATCTAGCCATTCTATCAACCGGTTTATATAAACATACATCCAACTTCTGTGAACTAGCACCCGATTATCACATCATAACAACCATGAAAACCGATTTACAAACACTATTACTATAATCCCAAGATATCATGCGAGTAAGGATTCTTTCATAATCAATCATGCTAAGCTATATAGTATGCATATCAACAACATCAAACAATAATCATCATACTAGCATAATCAACATACTAACCGGTTACAAGTGAAGGGATGTGATCCGAATGGGGAGTTGATTCTTGTGCCGTCGGTCTCCACGCAACGAGAGAGAGAGAGGGAAGGTCTAGGGTTGTGTGTGTGTTATGAAAATTGTAACAATGAGTGAAATCAAACCCTTACCAAAGGATTTGGGTTTGCGAGTGGGGAGTGGGCCGAGCCCAACTCGGTTACCAAATGAAGTCCGATTTCAAGGTGTGGCCCAAACGGGCTTGTGTGACCGGTTAGCCTTGTGCGATCGGGTTTGCGAACACATAATCATTCATATAATCACAAGCACGTGTTAACATAACATTTACATAACATTCACATATTGTCACATAAAGCACATAACATCATAACATTCGTTAACTCAAGTGTCAAAGGCACGTAACGTTACATCTAAGCAAGTCTAAAGTCCGAGTTGTCACAGTAGTACTGTGGCGCATCACAATCTAACGCCATCCTAAACTTCGGCCCCAATAGCTCCTGTAGCCTCTCAACCTGCCCTAATCGACCAACCAATTGCCAATCTATCCTCCTGAACTCCAGCAGCTTCACCTTCTTAATAACATCAAACTTCATATACTCCGCCGACCCAATAGTAAATCACAGCAACGGGCTATCCCACAGCACCGCGCTCTGTCCATGTGGGATCCCCTCATCCCTATACGCAACCACCCTGAGTGGTGTATCAGCCGGCTGCTCCTCAGCAGCTCCCTGAGCTCTAGCAGACCCGCGCCTCTTACCTTCGTACCCGAGGAAGAACCTACACCTGACATCTTGTGTAAACAGTTCAATAACGCGCAAAACAGGTGAACAATTAGTAGACACAAACTATTTTTGGTATTTTTGAGTTTTTTAATTTTTTTTGGAATTTTTAAGAATTTTTCTGATTTTTTTAATGAATTTTTGAAATTTTTATGATTTTTTTAAGATTTTTAATAATATAATAATGTACATTCAAACGATGGCCGTATAGCATTTCGTTCACAGCCGTTGTTCGAAGCAAGTGACATAATCGCAAACGACTCAAAAACAAACCAAACCTCGCCCGAATGGAGATTGAGTACGAGCGAAGCGGTTTAGTAATCAAGCGAAGCAATAGGACACTAAACATGACTCAAACACGACTCGAAGCACTTAAAACGACCCTAAACGACACAAACAACGCTTTTGATGCAAAACCAGACACTCTAACGCAAAATACACAAAATTTACACTCTTACCCCCTCCCGGCACTTTGCCCGCCCTCGAGCAATCCCAAGTGCCGGAAAACTAAGTGTGGAAGCGATAACGGGAGCGCAAAGTTTAATGAAAAAATCGTATCTTGTATGTGAAAAATGCGCGACCCGTATCCCCACACTTATGTTTTAACTTGTGCCCAAACCAATTCAGCCACTAAACCAAGTCAAGCCCACACAGCCCCTATATGACCTCTATTCAGCAAATCAAACCAAAACAACCACAATCATGTTTATAAAATGAATTTTATGAACAATTTCCGAGCCAAATGTCTTTCATATTATCTCATGTCCTACTCAGTAAACTAACATAGCCCCCTCATAACAGTCATCAAAACAATATAATCATCCCGAACCACAGACTTAGCTGACTCGACTCGACCATAATCACAGGACCTTTATACCTTTCTGCATAATACTATACCCCACCCGAGCCATTCGCACCCTCGCAATAACCTAACAACAAACCTGCACTTGTGACTTCATCAAACCAAAGACCAAACAATCATAGCTCTGCAAACAAACAGACCCGCAAAAACTGACCCGACACTAAAGACGCAAACTTGAACTGACTGGACTCGATACACAGACTCAACATATTAACTGACACTCAATAAAAAGAAAGTTGTAGGATACATACCTTTTTTCCGACGACATGAGACAGATGAGTAGGATAATGGGTGGCCGGCGGTGGTAGTACGGTGGTGGTGGTAGGGTTTTAACAGTGGGGCAAGGGGTGGTTGAAGGCGATAAAAGTGGTGGTGGGGTTTGTAATCGCTGGAGGAGAGGGAGAAAATGAAGTTAGGGTTCCATTTGATTCAATTTGGGGGTTTTCATAACCTGTCGCTGATTTAAAGTTCTTCGCGGCCCGCATAAGATGAAGGGTAAGTTGAGGCGGGCCGTGTCGCGTCGCGTCGCGCTTATGTTTAAAAAGTTCTTTTTAGCCTATACGGGCCGCGTTAACTAGACATGAAGTCTTACGCCGTCCGCCTGGACATTAAACAACGGCTATGTTTGTTGCAGCAACAGCAGATTGCTGTAAAATTTATTATATATATACCCAAAATGCCCCCTACACTTATTTTGTCGTTTTTAACGTAAAACGTACCTGTGATGCTGCTCGTTTGTTGATTTCGCCTTCGTGAAGGAATGTATCCCTGCAAAATGCTTCGACGACACACAATAGACGCAAAAATACGAAAAAGACGCAAGAACACAAAAACACTAGACTAAGGACACGACGCGAAAAAACGACTCAATGTACAAACTATACACTTGAGTTTTCACTCAAGAAACTACGCGGTGGTGCTAGGCGGGTTCGAAAGAGGAACGGTTTCCTCTTCGGTGGTGTCGATAGGACCCCCTAAGTAATGCTTCTACCGATGTCCGTTAACCTTCCATGAATTCGTCTTTTCTTCATAAAACAACTTCACGGTACTGTACGGGAAAACCTCCTTTATGACATACAGTCCGAACCATCTCGACTTCAACTTTCCTACAATTAATTTCAATCTCGAATTAAATAAAGCACTTGATCGCCCACTTTAAATTCCTTCAACTTCCGCAATCTTCTATCATGCAAAGCTTTCGACTTTTCCATAATGCTCCACAAACGATCATACGCGGCGTCACGAAGCGCCTCCAACTCATGAATTTGGAAAAATCGTCTGCTAGCGGCCTTGGTTAAATCAAGATTCACCGTTTTGAGTGCCCAAAGAGCCCGATGCTCTAACTCGACCGGTAAATGGCACGCTTTCCCATAAACGACCATAAATGGCGTAGTACCCAACGACGTTTTATAGGCGGTGCGGAATGCCCATAGCGCGTTGTCCAACTTGTCGGACCAATCTTTTCGACTCTTTCCTACCGTCTTCTGTAAGATTCTCTTAACTCCTCGATTCGCGTTCTCCACTTGACCGCTCGTTTGCGGATGATACGCAGTAGATAAGCGGTGCGTAACTCCATATCTCTCCAATGCCTTCTCCATAACGGAATTGCAAAAATGCATACTGCGATCACTAATAATTGCCTTTGGAGTACCAAATCGCGTGAATAACTTCTTCAAAAACCTCACCACCACTCGTGAATCATTCGTAGGCAAAGCTTGAGCTTCCACCCACTTCGAAACGTAGTCAATCACAACGAGGATGTACCGATTTCCACTCGAAGATGGAAATGGTCCCATGAACTCAATGCCCCAAACGTCGAAGACTTCCAACACTTGAATAGGATTCTGGGGCATCTCATCCTTGGATGAGATGTTGCCGGTCCGTTGGCAACGATCACACTTTCTCACAAACTCTACTGCATCATTCACTACTGTCGGCCAATAAAACCCACAATCGAAGACCTTCTGCTCAGTCACGTTGTTAGTGCAGAATGTCTATCGCCTTCGTCAATCAAGTTCGTAGCAGATTCTGAAGAAAAACAAAGCTTTATATTGTATTTAGTAAGAAAAGGCAAGGTGGCAATATTGTAAATATGAGGGAATCTTTCATATGCCTTGGCCTATAAATAGGAGCTTTAAGGTTTTCATTTTAGACTTTTGCCATTTGTGAGCTTTGAGACCTTGGTGCTTAGAGAAAGAAAGTCTAGAGAGAGAAAGTCTCTCTACATGATTCACGGATTTGTACTTGTCATTAGATCATCAATAGAATCACTGATTATTGTACGTCTCGTGTGTTCGGTCACGCACGTTCACGGATTCCGCACGTCGAACGTGTTGTCACACCCCCAAAATCCACATGCGGAGTATCACCGCTCGGGAGCGTGACTGACCAGGATCAAGCCACCAATCATATCGAACATGTAATTAATATCAAACATAATAAATGTAAACCAATCATTCAATACGATAGGTGTTCAATGCATAATCATAGTTTATAAGTATAGCGGAAGCATAAGTACGAAAACCCAAATGTGTAACATAAGTTCAATGAGTTTCAAAACATAATCCATGCTCCACAAC
This sequence comes from Helianthus annuus, assembly GCF_002127325.2. NCBI lineage: Eukaryota > Viridiplantae > Streptophyta > Magnoliopsida > Asterales > Asteraceae > Helianthus > Helianthus annuus. Next base: position 113,688,752 of record NC_035436.2, read on the forward strand.
GACCCGCTCCTCCCTGTGCAAGCTCCATAAGTATCTAACGACCTGCAAGGCATGTAACAGAGGATCAACAACTAGTTGAGCGAGTTCACAGTTAACAGTTCAGTAATAGTACAGTGTGAGTAGTAGTATGTTCGTTCGTTATGCCATGTATCGTATTAGTTTCCATCGCGGCCTCCCAGGCAGGTATGCGAAGATATTAGGGGAATGTTGATCCCGTGTATTCTAGACTAGGTTTATCTGTATCGCGGCCTCCCAGGCAGGTGTGCGAAGATTACCAAATTTCAGTTCGCAGCCTTCCAAAGGCAGGTGTGCGAAGTCAGTCATAATATCGCGGCCAACCCTTGGCAGGTGTGCGAAGATCAGTTCAATAAGTGTTACTAGTCTAGTTGTAGTTCAATCAGCGGAGTATGTACCATAGTTCATCAAATCACATCACTACGTTCTAGTATAGATAAGTACCAGTAAATAATCAAATCCCATTCCCACCCTGGGAACCCCATGCCTTGGCTGTGTGAACTCACCTTGGTTTGCTCGGTATGTTATTGCTTCTAGATTTAGTTAAATGTATAGGTCCGCTACACACGACCTAGGATGCATTGCACGTGATTCAATGTAAGTGTTACATTCAAGTAGGGTTTACATGTTACTTATGTCTAAACAGTTGTGATCTGTGTGAGGGTTGTGTACAGGATGAGATGATAAGAATTGTTCGCACATATAAGATCATGTAGTACCATTCAATAGCATATAGTCACATATAGTACATGCAGTAAGCTTTAACTGTTTGTCCTAAACTCAGGCTACACATCACTTATAAAGTTCAGACAACATTATTCAAATCGTGTGCTCATCATCATCAAATTCGTTATTGATTATTAGCAGTTTATTATAATCGTTTTCTGCATGCATATCATGAAACCGTATATATATATCATTCAGTATTCGATCATCAGAACAATCAAAACATCATTCTAAATGCAATACATCCATACTACATTATGAACCTCGAGCCAAGAGTTGATGTAAAGGTCAGACAAGATGTTCCTAACCCCACCAGAAAGTCGGACTAAGGAGCTCCCCCCCTTTAAACTCGGACAGGGGAGTCCCCATACAAAGCTCGGACAAAGAGGGGGTGGGGTCTTGGGCCATAAAGCTCGGACATGATCAATCCTGGCAAACTCGGACCAAGTGTGGGGGCTAGGAAACTCGGACCACATGATGTTTCATCAACAAACTCGGACAACAATTGTGCATAAGAAAACTCGGACATATAGACATATATTAAAGAAGTTCGGACCTAATACGTTATGTATGAAACTCGGACTAGTGGGGCTGCCATGTTAAACTCGGATCAGGCAAGGGTTTCATGAAATTCGGACATGTTTGCTTCAAGAAACTCGGACCTCATGTGTTTGAAAGGTCGGGCATTACTTCATAGATAAAGATCGGACTCCTTTTTGCTTATATAAAACTCGGACTCATGAATATTCTCGGACCAATTCATCATTTCAAAAACTCAGACTATTATACACGTTACAAACTCAGACATTAACAATACGTGAATTCCAACCTTTTTCACAGAATCAAGAGGATCAAATCAGTTACGTTCCATATTATCAAAACCCTAATTCATACACTTCGCAGAGCGGCAATCAATCATCAGGCAATCATTCTAACATTCCTTGCATCTTAACATCATGTAAATGATCATTCACTAATCACATCATCATCATAATACTCAGAATCAAATCAAAATCACAGGATACTTATATGAAGAATTAGGGTTTCACCAAGAATTACAAGAATCAAGAATTAATGGTAATCAAACAATCAATAAACATAAATTATTTACCTTGTGTTGATTCTAGAGAAAATGTAGAAACAAAAGTGATGAATGTCTTGCCAATGATTTGGTGATGATTGCTAGGGGATTAGAGGATACAGTACTTTGATTCTTGTGAAAAATGATTAGTGAACAAGGAATTAGGTTTAAGTATGGTTTAGTTTTCACTAATTGCTCTACACACCCTGAATTACTAAATCTTACACAAGCACACCATCTCACATCAATTTCACAGTTTCACCACCAAGTTCACATATTTGACAAGTCTTTCACAATTAACACATAACCATGCACAATCACACAATACGATTCATTGTATCAAAACGTATAAAGTTCCATAGCAATAAATTGTGCAAATAATTAACTACACAAACAATGAACGTGCAATAAATGCGAAATAGAAATCTTGGAAATTCGAGTTGTCACATTATCCCCAACTTAAAAGAAATTTCGTCCCGAAATTTGGTACGCACTCACTGAGGAAGCTAGGTGAGTTATATCGTTCACTGGTTTTCCTGGGGTGTCACATCATCCCCCCGTTGATTTGGAATTTCGTCCCGAAATTCAGTAGTAGTAGCTTCAGCCTCAGTAGTGGTTGCATTGGTTCCGAATAACTGGGGGTACTTTTCTTTCATTTGGTCTTTGCGTTCCCAGGTGTACTCTGGGCCACGTCGGGAGTTCCAACGAACTCGAACAAGAGGGATTCTCTTGCTTTTGAGGACCTTAACATCCCGGTCCGTGATTTCAACTGGTTCCTCGACGAACTGCAACCGCTCGTCGATAGTGAGTTCCTTAAAAGGAACTATGAGGGTCTCATCTGACAGACTCTTCTTCAGATTCGACACGTGAAATACATTGTGAACTGCACCGAGTTCAGCTGGTAGGTTCAATCGGTAGGCTACTGGGCCTATTCGTTCTATAATCTCAAATGGTCCGACATATCGCGGATTTAGTTTACCCCGTTTGCCAAAACGTACCACACCCTTCCAGGGTGAGACTTTTAGTAAAACCCGGTCCCCGACCTAAAATTCCAACGGTTTCTTACGCTTATCCGCGTAGGCTTTCTGACGGTCGCGTGCTGCTGCCATGCGTTGTCGTATTTGTGCAATCTTTTCTGTGGCGTCCACTACAATCTCTGGACCCGTAATCTGACTATCCCCCACCTCTGCCCAACAGGGAGGTGACCGGCATTTACGTACGTACAATGCCTCGAATGGAGCGGCTTGTATGCTGGTGTGATAACTATTATTGTAAGAAAACTCCACCAAAGGGAGATGTTTTTCCCAGCCGTTGCCGAAATCGATAACACATGCCCGAAGCATGTCTTCAAGAGTCTGGATCGTTCGCTCAGACTGCCCATCCGTCTGAGGATGATATGCTGTGCTCATGTCTAATCGTGAGCCGAAAGATTTATGCATCGCTTGCCATATCTCTGACGTGAATCGTGCATCCCGATCCGAAATGATAGAGGTGGGCACCCCGTGCCTCGAAACAACTTCTTTAAGATAGATGTCTGCGAGAGTGGAAAACTTATCCGTTTCCTTTATAGCCAGGAAGTGTGCAGACTTGGTGAGTCGATCCACGATTACCCATATAGTGTCATTCCCATGCTGGGATCTAGGTAGGCCTGTAACAAAATCCATGGAAATCTCTTCCCATTTCCACTGTGGTATCCTGGGTTGCTGAAGTAGACCCGCTGGTTTCTGATATTCGACCTTGACTCTTGCACAGGTCACGCACTTGCCAACATAGGTAGCGATGTGGGCCTTCATGCTAGGCCACCAATAAGTAGTTCTGATGTCGTGGTACATTTTGTCCGACCCTGGATGTATCGAGTAGCGAGACTTGTGTGCTTCGTCCATCACAAGTTCTCGTAAACCGCCATAAAGTGGGACCCAAATACGCCCCGTTACATAGTAGGCGCCGTCTTCCTTTTGTTCCATTCGTTGCCTTGAACCGCGTAAGGCTTCAGCCATGACGTTTTCGGATTTCAATGCTTCTATCTGAGCAGCTCGTATCTGTGCAGGAAGACTGAACTGAATAGTAAGCTGTAGCGCTCGCACGCGCTTAGGTAGGGTGTCCTTTCGACTGAGGGCGTCGGCCACAACATTGGCCTTGCCTGGATGATACTTGATAGCGCATTCGTAATCGTTCAGTAGTTCAACCCATCTCCGTTGACGCATGCTCAAATCCTTCTGCTTAGGGATATGCTCGAGACTCCTGTGATCGGTGTAAATCGTGCACTTGGTACCGTACAGGTAGTGTCGCCATATCTTAAGCGCGAAAACAACAGCTCCCAGCTCTAAATCGTGCGTCGTGTAGTTCCGTTCATGAACCTTCAGTTGACGAGAGGCATAGGCAATAACTTTATCCCGCTGCATCAATACGCAACCTAGACCCTATATTGATGCGTCATAGTATACTACGAAGTCATCTGTGCCCTCCGGCAATGAGAGAATAGGTGCACTGCAAAGCCTATCCTTTAGGTACTGAAAAGCGGTCTCTTGGGAATCTCCCCAACGGTAGGTGACACCTTTCTGTGTCAGCATAATAAGCGGCTGCGCGATCTTCGAAAAGTCTTTAATGAATCGTCTGTAATACCCCGCCAAACCCATGAATTGGCGTATTTCCGTCGGTGTACGCGGTGCAGGCTAGTTCCTGATCGAATCTACCTTGGATGGATCAGCATGAATCCCATCCCTGTTCACCACATGGCCTAAGCAGTGGACTTCACGAAGCCAGAAGTCGCATTTAGAAAACTTTGCGTACAACTGCTCCTTTCGAAGAAGTTCCAAGATATAACGTAGGTGCTGCTCGTGTTCCTCCTGACTCTTGGAGTAGATCAGAATGTCGTCGATGAAGACAATGACGAACTTGTCAAGATAGGGTTTGCACACCCTGTTCGTAAGGTCCATAAATACTGCAGGTGCGTTCAATAATATCAAACCATCCATCATATCAAACATAAAATATAGTAGGTAAAATAATTCATAAAACCCAATACGATTAATGTTCGAGCCAAACTTTGTTTGAGTAGCGTAAACATAATAATGAAAACCCAAGATAAGTTATAAGTTCAAATATCGTTCATTGCGTCTCCTCGTCCTAACACGAAAACTCGACCTCTTGCCTCGTTGCCATTGTTGTTGTGGTTTCCCCCGTTGTTGTTGGTGTTCCCGTTGCCCTGGTTATTGTCGTGGTTCTAATTCTGGTTCAACTGAGGACAATCGCGTTTGTAATGACCTTCTGCCCCACACTGGAAACATCCCCGGTTTCCACGCTGTGGTTGCTGCTGCTGTGGGTTTTGAGGAACTGGTGGCGGAAGTTGCTGATCCTGGTTTGCAGGTCGAGAACTTCTACAATCCTTAGCCTCATGACCCATCTTGAGGCATCTTTGACAACGTTCCCTGCGACATCTTCCGCTGTGGTGTCTGTTGCACTTATTACACAGTGGGTGAATTCCCCGATATCCACCCTGCCCCTGACTGCTAGATGATTGCTGACTCGAATTCTGGTAGTCATTTGTCTTGCGCTGCTGAGACTAAACAGAAACTGATCCCTTGCTGGAATCCCCCTCCCATTTTCTCTTGTTGTCACTGGGAGTAGCAGAAGTAGTGACAGCAGTAGTGGTTGTCACACCCCCAAAATCCACACGCGGAGTACCACCGCTTGGGAGCATGACGTGACCAGGATCAAGCCATCAATCATATCAAACATAGCATTTAATAATATTAAAAGTCATTAAAGTAGTTCATCATGACATGATCGATGTTTCACAACCAAGCATTGTTTAAGTAGCGGAAGCATTGTTATAAACCCAAATTAAATATACTGAAATGTCATTAGTGTCCAACAAAGTATTACGATCCTTGTCCACAACGACCGGCTCCTCCTTGTGCAAGCTCCATGTACCTAACGATCTGCAAGGCATGTAACAGAATGATCAACAAACTAGTTGAGCAAGTTCACAGTAAGTAAGGGCGGCTCTACTGGGCCGTTAGTACGTTGTATAGGTGGGGGCTTCCCATGTTATGTGACCACTAGACTATTCGTATCAACTACTAGTATCATCCCTGTTCTTCTTCCGAGAACAGTAGCGCGTATGGGGTGTACGTAGGTTTTACGTACGTATCCTTCATAACCGAGGATAGGAGACGCGGGGGTGTACGTGGGTTTCACGTACGTATCCTTTGTACCGAGGATAGAAGTAAGTAATGCGTACACGTAGGTTTTACGTGCGTGCCTGACATCCGAGGCAGTGATTGGCATATGACCACGTAGGTGTTATTCTAACCTACGGAACCGTCCTGACATCCGAGGATCATGGTAGGTGATAGTCTAGGAAAGCATATGTACGTTCTTAGTCAATTGTAACCTTTATCCCATTCCCACGACCCGGGAATCCCATGCCTTAGTAGGAGTGTGAACTCACCTGGGTTTGCTCGGCAGACAATAAAATGCTCAAGTATACAAGTAAGGAATCAACCACGTCCTATCATGGTTACTTATGCAAGTTAGGTTCGTATGTAGCACGTTTGTATCACGTATGGTATCAAGTATGATCATGGCAATTCACATAAACGTATCAGCAGTTCATATCAAGTAACGAGTCTAAGTAGTCGGCCCAATTAACATAAGCAGTCCAATTAGCAACTATGTAAACAAGTCCAATAACATAACAGTCATAAGGTTGGGCCCGTGACAGCGTAGGCCCAAAACAGTGCTTGTGCATTAGCCGGTCTCGAGTCGCAACGGAGATCTCGAGTCGCAACCGGAGATTACGAGTCGCAACCGCTGGTTACGAGTCGCAATGGTGATCTCGGTTCGTCATGGTCCGGTTACGAGTCGCAACGGGACTCGCAACCATGGTCTCGGCTTGTGCTGTTTGTGGTCTCGAGTCGAGACGGTGAGGTTTCGACTCGCAATCTGAGTCGCAACCGTATGTGTAACTGGTTTCCATAATTCCTGCATTGACTTATCCGTGATTCTAGCAAACAACTTAGGCAGTTTCACAATTCAGATCAAATCAGTTTCAATTCCAAAATCAACCAAATTCCAACAACATATCATCGATCAAACAAGACTTTTATCATGAATTCCGTATGAACGTTAATAATCCGAAATCAAGAACATTTATCTAAACACATCAACACATCCGATTCTAACATTCACGAAGCCAATCAATGAGCATCAACTAATCCGATTTAGTTAGCCTATTAACCAGTTACAATTTGATTAAATCACGTATGCATATGGCCGATTACAATCACACAATCACCTATATCCGATTCATGAGCAAGCCAATTATATGAACACCTACTATCATTGATCCAATCTAAAATTATTATGCAAACATAAACACTTCACAACCGGTAATCATACATAAATCAAGCAAACATACTAACCGATTACAAGTGAAGAAGGGTGATCCGAACAAGAGGAGGATCGGATGGTCTCGTGCCGTCGGGTTCCAAGTAGAACGAGAGAGAACAAGAGAGCTTGAGTGTGTGTTGCAAAGATTGTAAAACTAAAACCCTAAGATGTGTGTATGTACATATACGTGTGAGGTGAGGGTGGGCCGAAACCTCACTTGGGCCGGCTTGTGATCTCGAGTCCCTTACATGGACCGAGTGGGTTTGCAAACAATAGTAAAGCCCAATTGATTTATGGATCGGGTGTAGTGTTGTGGTCCAATAATGCAACATTTAAACATTTATCCGTACATTCATTCAATCAAATAAGGTTCACATAAACACGTATCGTTACACAAAGCAAGTCTAAAGTTCGAGTTGTCACATTATCCCCAACTAATTGGAAATTTCGTCCCGAAATTTGGTATGCACTCACTGAGGAAGCTAGGTAAGTTATAGCATTCACTGGTTTTCCTGGGGTGTCACATCCTCCCCCCGTTGATCTGGAATTTCGTCCCGAAATTCCGAAGTAGTAGCTTCATCCTCAGTAGTGGTAGCATTGGTTTCGAATAACTTGGGGTACTTTTCTGTCATTATGTCTTCGCGTTCCCAGGTGTACTCTGGGCCACGTTTGGAGTTCCAACGAACTCGAACAAGAGGGATTCTCTTGCTTTTGAGGACCTTCACATCCCTGTCCGTGATTTCTACTGGTTCCTCGACGAACTGCAGCCGCTCGTCGATAGTGAGTTCCTTAAAAGGAATGATGAGGTTTTCATCTGATAGGCACTTCTTTAAGTTCGATACATGAAAGACATTGTGAACTGCTCCGAGTTCAGCTGGTAGGTTCAACTTGTAGGCTACCTTGCCAATCTTTTCTAAGATTTCGAATGGTCCGACGTACCGCGGATTCAGTTTGCCCCGTTTGCCAAAACGTACCACACCCTTCCAGGGTGAAACTTTCAATAAAACCCGGTCTCCGACCTCAAATTCCAAAGGCTTTCTACGCTTGTCCGCGTAGGCTTTCTGACGGTCGCGTGCTGCCGCCATGCGTTGCCGTATCTGTGCAATCTTTTCTGTGGCGTCCACTACAATCTCTGGACCCGTAATCTGACTATCCCCCACCTCTGCCCAACAGAGAGGTGACCGGCACTTACGTCCGTACAATGCCTCGAATGGAGCGGCTTGAATGCTGGTATGGTAACTGTTATTGTACGAAAACTCCACCAAAGGGAGGTGCTTTTCCCAGCCGTTGCCGAAATCGATAACGCATGCCCGAAGCATGTCTTCTAGAGTTTGGATCGTTCGCTCAGACTGCCCATCCGTCTGAGGGTGATAAGCCGTGCTCATGTCTAATCGTGAGCCGAAAGATTTATGCATTGCTTGCCATAGCTCTGACGTGAATCGTGCATCGCGATCCGAAATAATAGAGGTGGGCACTCCGTGCCTCGAAACAACTTCTTTGAGATAGACGTCTGCGAGAGTGGAGAACTTGTCCGTTTCCTTGATCGGCAGGAAGTGTGCAGACTTGGTGAGTCGATCAACTATGACCCATATTGTATCGTTCCCACGCTGAGATCTAGGTAAGCCTGTAACAAAATCCATGGAAATTTCTTCCCATTTCCATTGTGGTATCTTAGGCTGCTGAAGTAGACCGGCTGGTTTCTGATATTCAACTTTGACTCTCGCACAGGTCAAGCATTTTCCAACGTACGTAGCGATGTGGGCCTTCATGCTAGGCCACCAGTAAGTAGTGCTGATGTCGTGGTACATTTTATCTGACCCTGGATGTACTGAGTAGCGAGACTTGTGAGCTTCATCCATCACAAGTTCGCGTAGACCGCCATAAAGAGGGACCCAAATACGCCCCGTTACATAGTAAGCGCCGTCTGCCTTCTGTTCCATTTGCTGTCGTGAGCCGCGTAAGGCTTCAGCCTTGACGTTTTCGGGCTTCAATGCTTCTACCTGAGCATTTCGTATCTGTGCTGGAAGGCTAGACTGAATCGTAAGTTGTAGCGCTCGCACGCGCTTCGGTAAGGTGTCTTTTCTACTAAGGGCATCAGCCACAACATTGGCTTTGCCTGGATGGTACTTGATAGCGCATTCGTAGTCGTTAAGTAACTCGACCCATCGTCGTTGACGCATGTTCAAATCCTTCTGCTTAAGGATATGCTCGAGACTCCTGTGATCGGTGTAAATCGTGCACCTGGTACCGTACAGGTAGTGTCGCCATATCTTAAGCGCGAAAACAACAGCTCCCAGCTCTAAGTCGTGCGTCGTGTAGTTGCGTTCATGAACCTTTAGTTGACGAGAAGCGTAGGCTATCACTTTATCACGTTGCATCAATACACAACCCAGACCCTGTATTGATGCGTCACAGTATACCACGAAGTCATCTGTGCCCTCTGGCAATGAAAGAATAGGTGCGCTGCAGAGCCTATCCTTCAGATACTGAAAAGCAGTTTCCTGCGTGTTGCCCCAACGGTAGGTGACACCCTTCTGTGTCAGTAGCGTAAGTGGTTGCGCGATCTTTGAAAAGTCTTTAATAAACCGTCTGTAGTAACCCGCCAAACCCAAAAATTGGCGTATTTCCGTTGGCGTACGCGGTGCAGGCTAGTTTCTGATCGAATCTACCTTGGATGGATCGACGTGAATCCCATCCTTGTTTACCACGTGGCCTAAGAAGTGGACTTCACGAAGCCAGAAGTGGCATTTAGAAAACTTAGCGTACAGTTGTTCCTTCCGAAGGAGTTCCAATATCAGACGAAGATGCTGCTCGTGCTCCTCCTGACTCTTGGAGTAAATCAGGATGTCGTCGATGAATACAATGACGAACTTGTCGAGATAGGGTTTGCACACCCTGTTCATAAGATCCATGAATACCGCAGGTGCGTTCGTAAGTCCGAACGGCATAACCAAGAACTCGTAGTGACCATAGCGAGTTCTGAATGCTGTCTTAGAGACGTCCTCCTCGCGGACTCTCAGTTGATGATAACCTGACCGTAGGTCGATCTTGGAATAGTAACACGACCCTTGCAACTGGTCGAATAAGTCGTCTATGCGTGGAAGAGGATAACGGTTCTTCACCGTCACCTTGTTCAGTTCCCTGTAGTCTATACACATCCTGAACGTACCGTCTTTCTTTTTCACGAAAAGCACTGGAGCTCCCCAAGGCGAAGAGCTTGGACGAATGAAGCCCTTTTCCAAGAGCTCTTGTAGCTGCTTTGACAATTCTTCCAATTCTGATGGAGCTAGACGATATGGTGCGCGAGCTATGGGTGCTGCTCCTGGAGCGAGCTCGATCTGAAATTCGACCTGACGATGAGGCGGTAAGCCAGGTAAATCTTCAGGAAACACCTGAGGGTAATCGCGTACAATTGGAATATCCTCCAATTTCTTTTCCTTTACTGATGCGTCTGAAACAAGAGCCAAAATGGCTGTGTGACCTTTACGTAAGCACTTCTGAGCCTTCAAGAATGAGATGATGCCAACCACTGCACCACTCTTGTCGCCTTGAACTTCAAGAGGTTCCTGACCAGAACGAGGAATGCGAATAATCTTCTCGCTGCATAGGATTTCTGCCTGGTGTTGGGATAACCAATCCATCCCAATCACGACGTCGAAACTTCCCAAAACTATGGGAATGAGATCAATAGAAAAGGCTTGACCAGCTAGAATAAGGTTACAACCCTGAACTACGTGTGTGGCTTCTAGACTTTTACCGTTAGCTAACTCTACTACATGTTTGGTGGGTAAAAGTGTTGGTGCACGTTTTAGCAGTTGACACATTTTCACAGACATATAGCTTGTATCCGCACCCGAATCAAACAAAACAGTAACGTAAATATTGTCGAGGAGAAACTTACCCATAACAACGTTGGGATCGTTCACTGCGTCGCCACGACCTAGTACGAATGCACGGCCCCTTGCCTCGTTGCCGTTGTTGTTTCCCCCATTGTTGTTGTTGCCATTGCCCTGATTGTTGTTGTTGTTGTTCTGGTTCCTGTTGAGCTGTGGGCAGTGTCTCTTGATGTGGCCTTCAGCACCACAATTGTAGCATCCCTTGTTGCCCTGTTGTTGGTTGAGCTGAGCGTGAGGCTGCTGCTGATTTTGGTTCGCAGGATGAAGGCTCCTACAGTCTTTGGCCTCGTAACCCATCTTGAGGCATCTTTGACAACGACCCTTGTTACACTGACCGTTGTGGTGTTTGTTGCAGTTGTTGCACTTTGGAAGATTTCCGCGATATCCACCCTGCCTGTGGCTACCTGACGACTGTTGGTTGGGGCTTTGATAATTGTCAGTCTTTCGCTGCTGATTTTAGGACTGAACCGAAACTGATGCTTTGCTTGAATCCCCCTCCCATTTCCTCTTGTTGTCGCTGAGAGTAACGGGAGTAGCTGAAGGAGTGACTGTAGCAGTAGCGTTGACACGCTTAGGCAGTTTATTCTGTTCCACTGCCTGATCGGTGATGCGATGAGCGAGGCGTTGGATTTCCTGGATGTTTTCGAGGTTAGCCGACGTCAGGTGGCTCTGAATTTCTGGCGCCAATCCCTTGAGATACAACTCAATGCGCTTGTATGGAGGGTCTACCATAGTTGGACACAGCACGGCCAGCTCGTTTGACCGCTTGGTATACGCTTCAATCTCTGACCCAACCATTTTCAGATTGTACAGCTCGTCTTCTAGCTTGTGAATATCTTCACGCGTGCAATACTCACGCTTGATGAGTTCCTTAAAATCGTTCCATGGGGTGGCGTTAGCAGCTGCCAACCCAAGAATCTGCACCTGCGCGTTCCACCAGGTTAGCGCGATTCCTTCCAAGGTGCCAGTAGCAAACTTGACCTTGCGAGCCTCAGGGCACTCGCACATCTCGAACCAGTGGAGGAGTCCAACCGCTCCTTCCGTGCCGCTGAAAGAGTTGGGACGACAGTCCATGAAGTTCTTGAAAGTGCAGACAGGCTGCTGCGCGTGTTGACCTATTGTGTACGAATAGGACGAAGTTAAATACAAAAGTGAATGTAGGATCTAGGGATCCTAGTGTGTGCCTATACTGCAGGATATACTACCTGCTTGAGCTGCTGCAACTGCCGCAGCAACTTGGGCTTGAACAAGAGCCTCTAACTGGGCTTGTGTCATGTTAATTCTTCCAGCCATTGATCTTCATGTCAAAGGCGAAATAGGTGAGAAAAGTTCGCGAATAGTGCGATGACAGAAAAGCGTAAGCACGTAAGGGTTCTTAAGCAATAGCAAATAGTGAGCATTGTAGTCTAAGCATACCACGAGCAAAGTTCTAAGTAATTCTAGCAAGTAGGCAATAAACATAAACCTTATTACCTAAAATGTCGAGTCTTGCACGGGGAGCGAAGCGTCGTTGTGGATCGTTGAGAGCACTGTTCTGGTTATAGTCCGGTTTTAATAAAAACGTTTTCCCATATTAAAACCTAGTTCTCTATAACCAATGGCTCTGATACCAATCTGTCACACCCCCAAAATCCACACGCGGAGTACCACCGCTTGGGAGCGTGACGTGACCAGGATCAAGCCATCAATCATATCAAACATAGCATTTAATAATATTAAAAGTCATTAAAGTAGTTCATCATGACATGATCGATGTTTCACAACCAAGCATTGTTTAAGTAGCGGAAGCATTGTTATAAACCCAAATTAAATATACTGAAATGTCATAAGTGTCCAACAAAGTATTACGATCCTTGTCCACAACGACCGGCTCCTCCTTGTGCAAGCTCCATGTACCTAACGATCTGCAAGGCATGTAACAGAATGATCAACAAACTAGTTGAGCAAGTTCACAGTAAGTAAGGGCGGCTCTACTGGGCCGTTAGTACGTTGTATAGGTGGGGGGTTCCCATGTTATGTAACCACTAGACTATTCGTATCAACTACTAGTATCATCCCTGTTCTTCTTCCGAGAACAGTAGCGCGTATGGGGTGTACGTAGGTTTTACGTACGTATCCTTCATAACCGAGGATAGGAGACGCGGGGGTGTACGTGGGTTTCACGTACGTATCCTTTGTACCGAGGATAGAAGTAAGTAATGCGTACACGTAGGTTTTACGTGCGTGCCTGACATCCGAGGCAGTGATTGGCATATGACCACGTAGGTGTTATTCTAACCTACGGAACCGTCCTGACATCCGAGGATCATGGTAGGTGATAGTCTAGGAAAGCATATGTACGTTCTTAGTCAATTGTAACCTTTATCCCATTCCCACGACCCGGGAATCCCATGCCTTAGTAGGAGTGTGAACTCACCTGGGTTTGCTCGGCAGACAATAAAATGCTCAAGTATACAAGTAAGGAATCAACCACGTCCTATCATGGTTACTTATGCAAGTTAGGTTCGTATGTAGCACGTTTGTATCACGTATGGTATCAAGTATGATCATGGCAATTCACATAAACGTATCAGCAGTTCATATCAAGTAACGAGTCTAAGTAGTCGGCCCAATTAACATAAGCAGTCCAATTAGCAACTATGTAAACAAGTCCAATAACATAACAGTCATAAGGTTGGGCCCGTGACAGCGTAGGCCCAAAACAGTGCTTGTGCATTAGCCGGTCTCGAGTCGCAACGGAGATCTCGAGTCGCAACCGGAGATTACGAGTCGCAACCGCTGGTTACGAGTCGCAATGGTGATCTCGGTTCGTCATGGTCCGGTTACGAGTCGCAACGGGACTCGCAACCATGGTCTCGGCTTGTGCTGTTTGTGGTCTCGAGTCGAGACAGTGAGGTTTCGACTCGCAATCTGAGTCGCAACCGTATGTGTAACTGGTTTCCATAATTCCTGCATTGACTTATCCGTGATTCTAGCAAACAACTTAGGCAGTTTCACAATTCAGATCAAATCAGTTTCAATTCCAAAATCAACCAAATTCAAACAACATATCATCGATCAAACAAGACTTTTATCATGAATTCCGTATGAACGTTAATAATCCGAAATCAAGAACATTTATCTAAACACATCAACACATCCGATTCTAACATTCACGAAGCCAATCAATGAGCATCAACTAATCCGATTTAGTTAGCCTATTAACCAGTTACAATTTGATTAAATCACGTATGCATATGGCCGATTACAATCACACAATCACCTATATCCGATTCATGAGCAAGCCAATTATATGAACACCTACTATCATTGATCCAATCTAAAATTATTATGCAAACATAAACACTTCACAACCGGTAATCATACATAAATCAAGCAAACATACTAACCGATTACAAGTGAAGAAGGGTGATCCGAACAAGAGGAGGATCGGATGGTCTCGTGCCGTCGGGTTCCAAGTAGAACGAGAGAGAACAAGAGAGCTTGAGTGTGTGTTGCAAAGATTGTAAAACTAAAACCCTAAGATGTGTGTATGTACATATACGTGTGAGGTAAGGGTGGGCCGAAACCTCACTTGGGCCGGCTTGTGATCTCGAGTCCCTTACATGGACCGAGTGGGTTTGCAAACAATAGTAAAGCCCAATTGATTTATGGATCGGGTGTAGTGTTGTGGTCCAATAATGCAACATTTAAATATTTATCCGTACATTCATTCAATCAAATAAGGTTCACATAAACACGTATCGTTACACAAAGCAAGTCTAAAGTTCGAGTTGTCACAGTGGTAGCCTTGACACGTTTTGGCAGCCTGTTCTGATCCACTGCCTGATCTGTAATACGATGAGCAAGGCGCTGAATAGCCTGGATATTATCAAGATTAGCCGATGTCACATGGCTCTGGATCTCTGGCGCTAACCCCTTGAGATACAACTCAATGCGCTTGTATGGAGGGTCCACCATGGTTGGACACAGAACGGCCAGCTCGTTCGACCTCTTAGTATAAGCTTCAATCTCTGACCCAACCATTTTCAAGTGATACAGTTCATCTTCCAGCTTGTGAATGTCTTCACGAGTGCAGTATTCCCTTTTGATCAATTCCTTGAAATCATTCCAAGGGGTGGCGTTAGCAGCTGCCAACCCTAGGATCTGTACTTGCGCGTTCCACCAAGTCAACGCGATTCCTTCCAAAGTGCCAGTGGCGTACTTAACCCTGCGAGCCTCAGGGCATTCACACATTTCGAACACAGATTCTAGCTTCTCAAACCAATGGAGGAGTCCCACTGCCCCCTCGGTGCTACTGAATGAGCTTGGACGACAGTCCATGAAGTTCTTGAAAGTGCAGACAGGCTGCTGCGCGTGTTGACCTGCTTGAGCAGCTGCAAGTGCCGCAGCAACTTGAGCTTGAACGAGAGCCTCTAGCTGGGCTTGTGTCATGTTGATACGTCCGGCCATTGATCTTCACATCAAAGGCAACATAGATGAGAAAGGTTCGCAAATAGTGCGATGACAGAAGAGTGTAAGCACATAGGTGTTCTCAAGCAATAACAAGTAGTGAGCAAAGTAATGTAAGCATACTACGAGCAAAGTTCTATGCAGTTCTAGCAAGCAGGTAATAAACATAAACCTTATTACCTAGTATGCCGAGTCTTGCACGTGGAGCGAAGCGTCGTTGTGGATCGTTGAGAGCACTGTTCTGGTTATAGTCTGGTTTTAATAAAAACGTTTTCCCATATTAAAACCTAGTTCTCTATAACCAATGGCTCTGATACCAATCTGTCACACCCCCAAAATCCACATGCGGAGTATCACCGCTCGGGAGCGTGACTGACCAGGATCAAGCCACCAATCATATCGAACATGTAATTAATATCAAACATAATAAATGTAAACCAATCATTCAATACGATAGGTGTTCAATGCATAATCATAGTTTATAAGTATAGCGGAAGCATAAGTACGAAAACCCAAATGTGTAACATAAGTTCAATGAGTTTCAAAACATAATCCATGCTCCACAACGACCCGCTCCTCCCTGTGCAAGCTCCATAAGTATCTAACGACCTGCAAGGCATGTAACAGAGGATCAACAACTAGTTGAGCGAGTTCACAGTTAACAGTTCAGTAATAGTACAGTGTGAGTAGTAGTATGTTCGTTCGTTATGCCATGTATCGTATTAGTTTCCATCGCGGCCTCCCAGGCAGGTATGCGAAGATATTAGGGGGATGTTGATCCCGTGTATTCTAGACTAGGTTTATCTGTATCGCGGCCTCCCAGGCAGGTGTGCGAAGATTAGTAAATTTCAGTTCGCAGCCTTCCAAAGGCAGGTGTGCGAAGTCAGTCATAATATCGCGGCCAACCCTTGGCAGGTGTGCGAAGATCAGTTCAATAAGTGTTACTAGTCTAGTTGTAGTTCAATCAGCGGAGTATGTACCATAGTTCATCAAATCACATCACTACGTTCCAGTATAGATAAGTACCAGTAAATAATCAAATCCCATTCCCACCCTGGGAACCCCATGCCTTGGCTGTGTGAACTCACCTTGGTTTGCTCGGTATGTTATTGCTTCTAGAGTTAGTTAAATGTATAGGTCCGCTACACACGACCTAGGATGCATTGCACGTGATTCAATGTAAGTGTTACATTCAAGTAGGGTTTACATGTTACTTATGTCTAAACAGTTGTGATCTGTGTGAGGGTTGTGTACAGGATGAGATGATAAGAATTGTTCGCACATATAAGATCATGTAGTACCATTCAATAGCATATAGTCACATATAGTACATGCAGTAAGCTTTAACTGTTTGTCCTAAACTCAGGCTACACATCACTTATAAAGTTCAGACAACATTATTCAAATCGTGTGCTCATCATCATCAAATTCGTTATTGATTATTAGCAGTTTATTATAATCGTTTTCTGCATGCATATCATGAAACCGTATATATATATCATTCAGTATTCGATCATCAGAACAATCAAAACATCATTCTAAATGCAATACATCCATACTACATTATGAACCTCGGGCCAAGAGTTGATGTAAAGGTCAGACAAGATGTTCCTAACCCCACCAGAAAGTCGGACTAAGGAGCTCCCCCCCTTTAAACTCGGACAGGGGAGTCCCCATACAAAGCTCGGACAAAGAGGGGGTGGGGTCTTGGGCCATAAAGCTCGGACATGATCAATCCTGGCAAACTCGGACCAAGTGTGGGGGCTAGGAAACTCGGACCACATGATGTTTCATCAACAAACTCGGACAACAATTGTGCATAAGAAAACTCGGACATATAGACATATATTAAAGAAGTTCGGACCTAATACGTTATGTATGAAACTCGGACTAGTGGGGCTGCCATGTTAAACTCGGATCAGGCAAGGGTTTCATGAAATTCGGACATGTTTGCTTCAAGAAACTCGGACCTCATGTGTTTGAAAGGTCGGGCATTACTTCATAGATAAAGATCGGACTCCTTTTTGCTTATATAAAACTCGGACTCATGAATATTCTCGGACCAATTCATCATTTCAAAAACTCAGACTATTATACACGTTACAAACTCAGACATTAACAATACGTGAATTCCAACCTTTTTCACAGAATCAAGAGGATCAAATCAGTTACGTTCCATATTATCAAAACCCTAATTCATACACTTCGCAGAGCGGCAATCAATCATCAGGCAATCATTCTAACATTCCTTGCATCTTAACATCATGTAAATGATCATTCACTAATCACATCATCATCATAATACTCAGAATCAAATCAAAATCACAGGATACTTATATGAAGAATTAGGGTTTCACCAAGAATTACAAGAATCAAGAATTAATGGTAATCAAACAATCAATAAACATAAATTATTTACCTTGTGTTGATTCTAGAGAAAATGTAGAAACAAAAGTGATGAATGTCTTGCCAATGATTTGGTGATGATTGCTAGGGGATTAGAGGATACAGTACTTTGATTCTTGTGCAAAATGATTAGTGAACAAGGAATTAGGTTTAAGTATGGTTTAGTTTTCACTAATTGCTCTACACACCCTGAATTACTAAATCTTACACAAGCACACCATCTCACATCAATTTCACAGTTTCACCACCAAGTTCACATATTTGACAAGTCTTTCACAATTAACACATAACCATGCACAATCACACAATACGATTCATTGTATCAAAACGTATAAAGTTCCATAGCAATAAATTGTGCAAATAATTAACTACACAAACAATGAACGTGCAATAAATGCGAAATAGAAATCTTGGAAATTCGAGTTGTCACACGTGTCGTTACGCAATCGTACGGAGTCAAAACCGGGACCTACAAGTGGTATCAGAGCAGGTGCTCGGTTGCGAAGATCAAACGCACACATTCGTACAAGTTTTGATCAGATTCAGAGCCAAAATCATTCAGATTTGTCAAATTCTTCTTATTTTTCTTGTTCTTCACATTTTTAACTGAATTTTGACATATTGAACAGGTTTCTACGGTTGAAAACTGCTGATTTTCGGATATGTTGTGCGAAAGTACTTGATCTACAAGCCTATAAATTTTCAGATCTAAATTCCAAGCCGTTTGGGAGAAATCTGCGTTTTTGTGTTTGACATTGCTGAAACTATTCGTCATTAGCTGATATGTACTGTTCGATCGAACAACAGCGTTAAATGTCACTTGATCGGCTGGTGTAACCGATCGAACAACAGCGTTAAATGTCACTTGATCTGGCTGGTGTAACCGATCGAACAGCAGCATCACTGACACTCATTTAAGTCTTTGACCTGTTGACCTAGCCGATCGGCTAGGACTTCAGTTCATTCCACCGGCATATTCTTCCAATCGGCTAGCACTCTAGCCGAACGGCTAGCTTTTCTGTTCGATCGACCGACCTTGGCAACCAACCGGTTAGCAATATGTCACACTTAGTCAGCTGTCATCTTTATTAAACAACAGAATATCACGAGATTCTGAATCGACCCAATCAAAGTGAGGTTACTGTCACCGTCCCACTAAAACATTGGCCCAATCAATGCATCATATCATTTTGACGGCCCATGTGCATTTGAATTGAAATCATTGTGCATGTGTGTATGTATCATCGACACTATCCTCAATAAACAAATCATTTTAAAACGGCCTAATCATCATGCACTGACCCACTAAAGCTTAGCGGTTCAATTAAATCTGTTTGTCGTGTAGTGATTGTCAGCTTTGAAACGAACAAGTCGCGTGATTCGGTTGACTTTATTAATCAATTTTTGTCAGCCATCATCAAGCGTGTTGTCGGCCATTATATTGTTGATTGTAATGAAATTCATTAGTTACATTAGTTTGTCAGATTGCATGAGATAATTCAATTGGCCAACCGATCAGCTAAGATTTGTCTTTTCGTGCCCTTGTTGAAGTGTAAGCCGATCGAATAAGATTTGTCGTGTTATATAGTGTCTTCAATCGAGTAGCTCACTCGATCGGCTAGGAAGTGTCTTCAATCGAGTAGCTCACTCGATCGGCTAGGAAGTGTTTCAGTCGAGTAGCTCACTCGATCGGCTAGGAAGTGTTTCAGTCGAGTAGCTCACTCGATCGGCTAGGAAGTGTTTCAATCGAGTAGCTCACTCGATCGGCTAGGAAGTGTTTCAATCGAGTAGCTCACTCGATCGGATAGGAAGTGTCTTGATCGAGTAGCATAACCGATCGATCAACAAATAGTTTTATAACACACAACTCGTTCAGATCTCACTTTATCAACATTGTCAGTCAACTTCATTAATTGTTTGCATGTGATCAAAATCAACGGCCGAATGATATTGTGATACATTGAAAGTTGTCGGGTTAGTGAACTTTGGGGTCAAAGAGGATTAATTGTCACAAATCATTAAACGGCACCAATTGAGAGGCCCTTTCAAAGTTCATACATATCAAATTTAAAGTTGTTGTCAGTTTACATGTGCTTCATTAAATGAAAGACAATAGTGGATTCAAAGGCCCAATGAGAATATAATTTGCATTTTTCTTGAAATGTCGGCCTAGTGGTTGTTTGGTCAAATTGTATTTTGTGAGATTTTATAAAGGTCCAATCAAAAGCTTATGAACAATTAATCTTGTCGGCCCATGTGATGTCTTCAGAAACAACTATTTGACTTAATAGGCCATTTATAATATTTCATCAGGTGTGCATATCATCGACCCATTGTTTTGTTGTAAGTCCGTTTAAACTGATCATTTGTTTGTTTGATTGTTCGCAGGTGACTCGAGGTGATTTACAAGGTGCAATTTTGTGAGTTTTGAGCGAAAAACAATTTTTAAACCAAGACGTTTAACAAAAAAAATTTTTGGTTAAAAATGTTTGACGAACAGGAAAATACTAAACTTGAAAAAATTAATAGTTGGTTTGATATGAATTGGCAATACAGGAAAGAAGATGAGAAAAAAGGATGCTTGGATTAAAAGATCTAAATACTTTTATGTAAAAAATTTGAAAAGTTTGATGATTTGAAAGGGAGATATTTTGAATTGCTTGATAAGTTGGAAAGGTATGGGATTAAGATGACAAATGCTGAAAAGATATCAAAATTTGCAGATGCCTTACCTTTGGAATGGGATGAATTTGTGTGTAAGGTGAAAAAGGATTCTAGGTTCTCAAAATTTAGTCAAGGTGATTTCTTCAGAGAGCTTAGAACACAAAATTGTGAAATTGAGAAGAAAAAGAAAGAGTTGATAGAGGAATTAGAAAGAAGCTCAGAAAATATAAGTTTGGATGTGATCTTTGAAATAATGAAAAGAATTAGAAATGGTCTTGTTGTAAGAAGTAGGATGAAATATGATTACAAGAGAGGTTGTTTTTTAAATGAAGATTTGAATCCTGCTGATATGGTTAAAATTTTTCTTGCAGGAACGTCAAAGATTGAAGAATCCAAGAAAGATGAAACTTCAAAATGTGAAGTTGTATGCTCAAATTGCGAAAAATATGCAGCAGACAATGTTAAATTTTTGAAGGATGTGGAGAGTTTAACATTGGAAATCAAAAGCTTGAAGGATGAGAAAGAATCTGATAATAAACAGATTTTTGAAATGCGAGAAATTTGTGAGAAATTGAAGTCTGAAAATGTCAAACTGTTGAGTGGTGTGAACAGTTTGACATCAAAAAACAAAATTTTGAAAGAAAAAATTGAAAGTTTTGAAAATGAAAAATTAAAAATTGAAAAAGAATTTCAAAGTCAAATAAAGATTCTTGAAGATGGGAGATCTGTTTTTAGCAAGAACAATATTGAAAAGCAAAAGGTAATAAATTCCCATCGTCAGACGATTATTCGACTTGAAAAGGAGGCTGAATGTGCTCGAAATAAAATTGACGAGCTTGAAAAGAAATTGAAAGGTTTTGTGATTTCTTCAGAATTATTGAATTATCCTTGTCCAAAACCGATCAATTCAGTTCCAATAAGTGACAATGTCACAAATTTTGACAATGTCACAAATTTTGACAAAGTCAAAATTGAGGATTGTGATGATAAAACTGATGATGAAAATGAGAAAAGAAAACTATTTTTAGA
This sequence comes from Helianthus annuus, assembly GCF_002127325.2. NCBI lineage: Eukaryota > Viridiplantae > Streptophyta > Magnoliopsida > Asterales > Asteraceae > Helianthus > Helianthus annuus. The sequence goes on from NC_035436.2 coordinate 113,710,415, forward strand.
ATTAAAAGAAAAATTCAAAAATACTGTTTTACATTCTACAGAAATAGGTGAATGCTCAAAGCAAAAACCTGTTAAGAATAGTGTAGAACAGAAACAAAAAGTTAAGAATTTGAAAAATTTTAAAAATGAAAATAAAAGCTCATCAGTTCAGTCATCCAATCATTATGAAAAACCTCAAAAATTTAAAAATCAAAACTCACAAAAAGTTGGTAATAAGTGGTGCAGGTTTGACCACAGTGCTCAAAAGTCAAATCAAGCTTATGGGAAAAGATGGAATCAAGATTCTTCAGAGATAAATCTTAGTGATGATAGAAAAAGGAGAAGTCATGATTACCACAAGGCAAATCAATGTTATGATCTAAGTATGTGGTATGAAAATGGTGTACGATATGAAAGAGAGAAGAGGTATGATAACAGAGTGTGTTACTCTTGTGGCTATCAAGGACACATTGCTGTTAACTGCCAAAATCAGAGATTCGAAACAAGAAAGTGCTATGAATGTCACATCAGAGGACACATTGCCAGAGATTGCCCAATGAGATCAAAGGAAAGATCGAGGGCTAAATCTCAGAAAATGGAAAAGAAACCAGTCAATGTCAAGCCCAAAGCACAGAAAGCTCAAGAACCTAAAGTTCACGAACAGAAAGTGAAGCTTTCACAAGGGCAGAAAGACAAACTGAGGAAGAAAAGAAAGAAGGCGAGAGAATATCTCGAAAGGATTTTGTCCTCGGATACAACAAGAAAATCAGAAAAGAGTTCTGATAATCCAGTTTGCTCATCAAAGACTGACAAATCAAGCAAACTGAGTTCATCAGATACAAATCTGAGGACAGACAGGTTAAAAAAGAAACAAAAAGTTTCTGGCGATGAATTTGTTTCTTTGGAAACAAAGGAGCCACGTGTTGGCGATGAATCTGGCTCATCAAAGTCAGACAAGCCACATTCAGGCAATGATTCTGGTTCGTCAAAACCAGAAGAGCCATTTGTTGAAGTAAAAACTGTCAAACCCAAGGCTGGTCAGGCTTGGGTGAATCTGTTCAAGTAAAATCCTGACTTGCCGGAGTTCCCAGGTTGGTAAGTGTGGAACAGGTATCGGCATCTTTCTTGAGAAATTCACAGGTTGGTAACTGTGATATTTCGAATTACAAAAGACTAATCAAGGACATTAAGTTGTACTTGATTTCTCTTTTCGACAAGTGATTAAAGGAAAACAATGTGATGAATCCCCATGTTTGTAAAAATGACACTCAAAACTAATTTTCCGGAAAAACCATTTTGATTAAAATAAACTTAAGTGTTTTGAAATCTAAATGGGAAAATAGTTTGTTGTCAGGGGGAGTTCTGATTGTTTATGCCAAGTGGATGGCGAATTGAGACAATTCTCATCAGTTTGTCATGTTATTTGTATAGTCTATTGTTTTCAAATTTTTCCGGAAAATCAAAATTGAAACATATTTTGATTTTAGGGGAAGTAAGAAAATTTTTAGAAATTTTGAAAATTTGAAAATTCAAAAACATGATAAAACCAGAAAAAGCCAAAAACATTGAAAAAATTCAAAATAAGTTTTGTTGAGAAAAGAGGAAATGATAGTAAATCAGTGGACTATCATAGCATGCTAAAGAAATGAAATGTCAAATGTGATAAACGATCTCACTAATGATGTGACGATAGGCTCAGCTAGACTAGTAGATTTGCGATAACGATACAAACTAAATGAAAAAGCCTAGTTCTAGTGGTAAACATGGTTGAAAGCATAGTACTTAGTTTTGTCCTTCGTGATTGTGTACCTACTCAGTAATCGCTGAATGCCAAAAAGCATAAAAAACCAGTCAGTTTGTGAACTTTCACAACTTGCTGAAAATTCGTTGTGATTGTGCATTTCATTTTGCAAAGATTTAAACTTGTTTTATTTCTTTATTTTGTTTAAGCATTGGACATCCTCTGCGTATACGTGAGTATCGACCTGGATGTTATTGCCTAAACGTTCTGCTTTATTTTCTTTGGTGTTTCGTTTAAGCTTTGGATCACCTCTGCGTATACGGGAGTATCGACCTGGTGGTTAAAGCCTAAACAACTTCAACTTGTTTTATTTTCTTATTTTGTTTAAACATTGGACTTTCTCTGCGTATACGGAAGTATCGACCTGATTGTTAATGTTTAAACATTCTGCGTTATTTTCGCACAAATCACAGTTGATGAAAGTTTAAAGGCATTACTTGAGTTAGTGTATTGCATGATGAGGGGATATGCTAAGATCGTGGGGTCCATAGAACTTAGTGCAAAATTAATATACCTTAAACGTATTGGTAAGCATTTGGAAAGTTTTTAGATTGAGTTTAAGTTTAAGAGGACAACTATATCGTCAATCTATGTGAATCGTTTAGAACTTAAAATGATTAAAAGCTTAACGGTGCTAGTGATTTGTCTCAAGAACTGATATGATCCTCTTACACAAACTCACAAAAATATTGATTGTAAATATTTCTTTACTGCATTTCATTCAAAACAAAAATCCAAAAAGATTTTCGGAGTGTTTTAGCATAAAATTTTTGAAAATACAAAAAGATTTTAGACAACTGATGTTGAAGAGCTGATATTCAAAAATTCGAGTGCTAAACATGATGAACAGGATTGGGAGAATATGTTGAAAACTTTGAATGTCATATACAAAAGTTTTGTAAGATTGTGTGGTTAGTTAATCAAGGTCATTCATTTGAACTTGATGTAACTATACAGATTGATGAATGAATGATTTCTACCAGTAAGTTTCTTAAATCCAACTGTTATAAATTTGTGAAACTTATGTTGAGGTAGAGGATGTGCAGATTAATCAGGTTTTAAATTCTGAGCAGATGCAGAACAAAGCCAGGAATTGATCCTGAACTTGTGAATCAGTGAAAGCCAGACTATGATCCCGATAGCTGAGTATAAGGGGGAGTCTGAAGACGAGCTCAACGCAAACGGAAGCATGGATTCAAAATGCCAGGAATCTATCCTGAAGATCTTGTATTCGGAAAGCCAGGTGTCGATCCCAAAAAGCACGGAAGCTTGACGAAAGGGGGAGCCTGAAGAAAAAGAGTCTACGCGAGAGGGGAGCAACTGAAGTAAAAAACAGATCCACGGGGATTCTGTTCGAGAAAGAGGGAGTCTATGGTTGCTGATACCGTCAAACCTTCAAGAAGACTCAAAGAGAGAGAGAGAAAGTCAAGACGCTACGAGTTTGACTACGAGATTGACTGCGACAATATCCAAGGGGGAGTCTGTTAGTGCAGAATGTCTATCGCCTTCGTCAATCAAGTTCATAGCAGATTCTGAAGAAAAACAAAGCTTTATATTGTATTTAGTAAGAAAAAGGCAAGGTGACAATATTGTAAATATGAGGGAATCTTTCATATGCCTTGGCCTATAAATAGGAGCTTTAGGGTTTTCATTTTAGACTTTTGCCATTTGTGAGCTTTGAGAGCTTGGTGCTTAGAGAGAAAGTCTAGAGAGAGAAAGTCTCTCTACGTGATTCACGGATTTGTACTTGTCATCAGATCATCAATAGAATCACTGATTATTGTACATCTCGTCTGTTCGGTCACGCACATTCACTGATTCCGCACGTCGAACGTGTCGTTACGCAATCGTACAGTGTCAAAACCGGGACCTACACACATGCGGATCGTGATGTCCTCCTGTCAACCCCTCATGATCATGCTGAATGATGTCCAAACCATCCTCTCTACTCACACACCTCCTCAAAACTCGATCACCTCCTATTCTGAAGAGGTAAGGCTCGTCCCATATATACTTTCACGCATCATTCAAAAGCTTCTTCCTCTGTTGGCGATTTATACCATCCATCACGAATCCTTCGGCCAAATAGTTGGCTAAATCACTAAACCACGGTAAACCCTCGGTCTCAGACTCAACATAATCAATAGACTCGTGAGGGAATCTGTCTCCTATCGCCTCCTCACGAATCTCCTCTCTACTCGGATCCTCCAAACGCGACAAGTGGTCTGCCGCCACATTCTCTGCCCCTTTCTTATCCTTAATTTCGATATCAAACTCAGACAGAAGCAGAATCCATCGTATAAGGCGTGGCTTCGCGTCCTTCTTCTGAAACAAGTAACGCAGAGCGGAATGGTCGGTAAACACAACGGTTTTCAAAAGAACAAGGTACGAACGAAACTTTTCGAATGCAAAGACGACTGCTAATAACTCCTTCTCCGTGGTGGTGTAATTCTTTTGGGCATCATTCAAAGTTTTACTCGCGTAGTAAATCGGGTGAAAATGATTCTCCCGTCTCTGCCCTAACACTGCACCGACTGCGTAATCACTGGCGTCGCACATAAGTTCGAATGGCAAACTCTAGTCGGGTGATACGAGGATCGGTGCACTCACCAACTTCTCCTTCAGAAACTCAAACGCTTTAAGGCACTCCCTGTCAAAGACAAAAGGGACGTCCTTCTCCAACAATCGCGTCATGGGACGTGTAATTTTCGAAAAATCCTTGATAAAGCGCCTATGAAATCCCGCATGACCGAGAAAACTACGAACCGACTTGATACTAGTCGGCGGAGGAAGCTGACTGATCGTATCTATCTTCGCTCTATCAACCTCAATACCAGCTCGCGAAATCTTGTGCCCTAGCACAATACCCTCAGTCACCATGAAGTGGCACTTCTCCCAGTTCAACATCAGCTTCGTTTCAACGCACCTCTTCAACATCCTCTCAAGATTCATCAAGCACTGGTCGAAAGAACTACCGTATACCGAGAAATCGTCCATAAATACCTCCATCGAACTCTCTACCATATCTTGAAAGATCGCGATCATACAACGCTAGAATATAGCTAGAGCATTACATAAACCAAACGGCATGCGTCTGTACGCGTACATGCCATATGCACATGTAAAAGTGGTATTTTCCTGATCCTCAGGTGCGATAGGGATCTGGAAATATCCCGAAAACTCGTCGAGAAAGCAATAGAACTGCTGACCCGCGAGGCGCTCAAGCATCTGATCAATGAATGGGAGCGGAAAATGATCCTTACGAGTGGTGTCATTTAACTTGCGATAGTCAATGCACACACGCCAACCCGTGACTGTACGTGAAGGAATAAGCTCGTTTTTCGCATTCAGAACGACTGTTATCCCCCCTTTCTTCGAGACGACCTGCGTAGGACTCACCCAAGCTGAATCGGAAATCAGATAGATCAAACCAGACTCTAACAACTTCCTACTTCCTTCCTAACTACCTCTTGCATATTCGGATTCAAACGACGCTGCGGCTGCACTACAGGCTTGTAAACATCCTCCATCAAAATGCGATGCGTGCAAAATGTAGGGCTGATTCCCTTGATATCAGATAGCCTCCAGGCAATCGCATCACTGTGCTCTCTCAGTACCTCAATCAACCTCGCTTTCTCCTCCTCTGTCAACTTTGAAGATATGATGACAGGCATATTCGGCTTCTCTCCTAGAAATGCGTACTCAAGATGCGATGGAAGAACCTTAAGTTCTAAAGGCGGTGGAATCTCGACAGGAGTACTCTCATCACTAATCTCGTTGAGCTCCAACGTCTCAGGAACCCACAACTCGTCACTCTCATCCAACTGCTACTCCTTAACTTCTTCTTCATCAAGCTCGTCGACAACTCCCTCGCCCACTAAATCGGCTCCACTAATGTACTCGAAACACGTGTCGACCCAAGATATGAACGAATTTAGAAAGTAAATAGAATGACACGGTCCACTATCTTCGTCTCCACCTCCAGGATGCTGCATCGCTCTATCAATCTCGAATGTGACAATCTCGTCACCCGCTCGAAGAGAAATCTTACCGTCAAAGACGTCGATGATCGCCTTTGCTGGGTTCTAAGGAATGGACGGCCCAGAATAATAGGAACTCTTTCATCAGCCTCCATAGCAAGCACAACGAAATCCACAGGAAACACAAACTTATCCACTTTAACCAACAAATTCTCCACTATCCCACGAGGATACTTGACTGATCGGTCAGCCAAGGACAACGACATACGCGTGGGCGTCAACTCTCCTAAACCAAGCCTCTCGTACAATGAAAACGGCATCAGATTGATGCTGGCCCCTAAATCGGCTAGGGCATGAGCGGGGGTAACGGCTCCCCCAAAGAGACATGGAATAGTGAAAGTACCAGGATCGGTTAATTTCTCTGGCAGCTTATTCAACACTACCGCGGAACAACCTCCTGTCAACGGAATATTTGAAAGCTCACCAATTCTCTCCTTATGCTTCAAAAGATCTTTGAGAAATTTAGTATACTTAGGCATAGACTGAAGTGCCTCGATAAACGGAAGATTGATTTTCAACTGCTTGAACATCTCGAGGAATTGCCCATATTCCTGAGCATACTTCTGATGTTTAAGGCGGGCGGGAAATGGAAGGCGAGAATGATCAATCACTAGTGATGGCCGAACCTTCGCCGGCTGCTTCTCCACTTTCTTCTCCACTGGTAACTCCTCGGCGTGTGCGGTACTTGTTGGGTCTAGCCTTATGTGCACCTTTCCTGGAGCCTCCATCTCGATCTCCTCATCGACTTCATCCTCTTGCACTTCCTTAACACTCTCCCTCACTACTTCTCCCAAACTCTTCCCACTGCGGGTCGTAATAGCCTTCGCTGAATGATTCGCGCGATTCGTGAAGGTATTTCCCGAAAACTGACCAGGTGGATGCTCCTGCAACTGTTTAGCAATTCCACCTACTGTTCTTTGAAGATCTAAAAGTGTGGATTGCTGACTTTTGAGCTGAAGTTCGTGACTTTTATTAATTTGCTCTTGACTTTTAGTAAAATCAGTTAGGGATTTCTGCGTCGTCTGATTCTGCGTCATCATCTGAGCGAATATCTCCTCCATCCTACTCAAGCTACCCTCTAAAGCCTTGCCACTACCTTGACTCTCTTGATTTGACCCCCCACTAGCAAACTGACCTCCTGAGCCACTAAACTGACCACTCTAACCCGAACCACTACTCGTGTATAGACCCGACCCCCTATTTTGATACTGTCCAGATGGAAAACCAGGAGGATTACTGGACGAACGATACCCACTATTATTACCACTACCGCGCCAGTTAGAGTTATAATTGGAATTATTGAACGGATTCGTGGGACCCCTAGACTGACCAGCTATGTACTCTACCTGCTCAAGAGTAAGGGTAGGATAATCTATCGTATCGTAGCCTCCCGACAAACCTCACACCTATCAACTTTCTTCTTAATCTCACTCAGCTCTTGTTTCAAACCCTCTAACACAGCAGCTACCGATGGATCCAAGCTAACTTGGTTTACCCCTCGATCGGCCGAGGAGGTACGCACAGGAATAGAAGTCCTACTGGTAGTGCTGTAATCTATATCAGAATGGGCGAAACTCTCAAACAAATCATTACACTCATTCACTGTCTTTTTTACCCATAAGCTGCCCTCCCGCTGAAGTATCGAAACGAGCTCTAATTTCAGGAGTAAGACCATTATAGAAATTTTCAACTAATGCCCAATCAGACAAACCATGCTGATAACAACGAGAAATCAGGGTCTGGAAACGCTCCCACGCCAAGTGGTATGGCTCATTAGGTTCCATGCGGAAGGAATGAATCTGATCACGAAGGCAAGATGCCTTGGCTGGGGGAAAATACTTGGCTAAGAAAGCATCACGAAGACCTGCCCAAGTGGTGAAAGTGCTTGCGGGCTGAGAATCGAACCAGACGGCTGCGCGTCTAGCGGGTGAGAATGGAAAGACCTGGAGGTATTGAGCATCAATGTTCACCCCCTCGATGGAGAAGGTGTTGCAAAGGCGAGTGATGCGATTGATGTGAGCGGGTGCATCCTCGTCGTCACGACCATGGAACTGGCATGAATTGGTGATGGCCGTCATGATGTAAGAAGGAATCTGCCAAGACCTATCATTCGCGATATTCGGAAGGGTGATGGGTGATGTAGCGCCGGTGAAACTGGTGGTAGCCTGCTGGTAAACGGTGCGGTTCGCCATAGCGGGTGGAGGACTAGGTGTACGAGAATGGGAAGGTGGTGGGGAAACGTGGGGTGATGACTTCTGAATGAAGTCGGGATGTGGTTGTGAAAAGGATGAGCTAGAAGAACTTACCTCGGGTGCAACGGATGAAGCGGACGACTTGACTATAAGCGGAAGCGGCGGCGGTCCCTGCGAGCGCGTATGGGGCATCCACTGCAAAAACCAAAAACAAACAAGTAAGAAGACTCTAACAACGACTCAATACTACTAGAAAAGACACTAAAACAAATATTTTTTTATTTTAATAATTTTAGACTCCTACGACTCAACGAACAAACAAATAGCACGTAATATGTCAAGTAAGTCCAAACAAAGTGTGACATCTGTGCTTGTGATATCATTTTACAACTCTGAACAATACAATATTAATAAAACAGTGTGTTTTGATCCCAATATTTGTCGTTTATGTTTGGTTTTGTGCCCATGTTGATTTTTGATCGATTTTGAACTCTATATCGCTTTCTAGAAAGTTATACGCAAACTGATGCGTAAACACGATCAGTATAACACGACAAACACTCCGGAACATCATCATAAAATTAACATACCTTAAATAACCTTTACATAACTTAGAAATAAGTTTTAAAGGCTTTGGTATGGCAAAAACAAGTTTATTCGCTCTCAGGGACTATTTGCGTCAACTTGCAAAAGTCTGCCGTTTCGTAAGACAACGTACAGTCCGGAACTTGATCATAAGTTAAACATACCATATATAACCTAAACATGGCTTAGAAATAAGCTTTGATAGGTTCGGTGTGCGAAAACATGCTTACATGATCTTACAGGGGCTAAAAGTGTCAAAAACGGCGTAAGTTTGCATTTTCGCGCATATCTTACGTTCTGGACACATCTGGACATCCAAAATTTTTGTACACACTAGAATATTTCTATTTTAGTGATTGGCATGCAAAAATTCCATTCGTCGCTTAATTTGGTTCGTTTTCACGTCCGTTTGAGTTTCGTCGTAATTTAACGAACAAAGCGACCGTACGACCAAACGAGCCGACATCCGAGAATGTTCCAAGCATATTTTGAGTCCTCTAGACTTTATTGACCTTGTAGAGCCTTGAAAATGGCTTAACGGGGGTCAAAAAGGCCTGAAATGGACTCGATTGCATGCAGGGACCAAAGCTGTCAATTTTCAAAGTTTGCTGATCTGGGGAGCTCAGGCGGGGTGCGTAAGCCCAACCCCTAACTCTTACGCGGGGCGCCTGAGCAGCCCAGCGACCAGAAACTCAATTTTAGCAATCTGTTTGAAGTTTAAGGGCTGTTTATGCCATTTTTTTGGAATGTTGAGCAAGTTTAAGTGTTCACCAAGGTTCCCAATCAGCTCCTAACACTTGTAGGGTCAAGATCTTTGCTTGTTGCCCACACAAACAAGTGTCATGATCTTGTGATTTCATGAACACTATAAATAGCATGGCCAACTTCCTCATTCTTTGCTCATTTCTTCTCATTCTCTTCTCTCATCTGCTTGGGAGCTTTTCTAATCTGATTTGGGACTTTGTCTTCTTGTTGAAAAGATAGCAAGGACCCTTAGTGAGCATTCTTTCATTCTTTTTATTGCCTTTTTCCTTATGTAGTGCAGAAAGTCAAACGTTTGGCCAACAATTTGACTTTCGGTTTTGACCATCAATTGGTCAAGTCAAAGTTCAATTGAACTTTGAAACGTGATTGTAATCACGATAGTTATAATCCTTCGTGATTATAGCTGCTGATTACCACGTTAGCTAGTTGTAGTGTCGAGTCAAAGTTTCAGTCAAAATGCGTTTTAGCATGCATTTTGCCTCGGAACTACTTTAGGGTATCAAAACACTTTGTTTTGATACCAAATCAGTAGTTTAAACATGTTTTGACATGTTTAACTCGACACTATTAGTTTAGTGCTTGTTTAGGGTCGTAAGGTAAGCGGTCTAAACAACCGCTTATACTTCCGAACCCGACCCGTTTGGTCGATCTTTAGGATCCGACCAAGCTTAGTTAGTGATCATAGTTACATAAGGAATAACCCCTGAGGTTATACCTTATGATCACATAGGATTGGTTAGTCAATTGCTAGTTAGCTTGTATGCCCATAGGAAATGACGAAAATGCTCTTTTGAAGCTAAAATCCGTATTTTGCCTATGTGAACATATTTTTGACATCTAATCTGATTTAGTAACATGTTTAGGGATAATTGGGCATGTAAGACTTGACATAGCACATAGATAACCATCCGAACATAGTTTTACGCTAACGACGCTTTATAGTAGCTTATGTTACCATAATGTGTCAAAACGGGTCAAAAGCACTTAGGTAGGCTTTCCAATCAGAATGTAGGATCTATTAAATCATACCATATGAGTTCAATTACTCATTTGATTTATAGAACCTCATTCTATCCTATCTCCCGATTTAGGAGCCGATTATAACATAGTTACCTATACTAGGTGCCGGTTGATTCCGTGATACTTGGAACTTAAATTGGTCTTATTCTCAAGACTAATTAGCAATCCCAAGTGGGTACATAGTTCCCCTCTTTTACCGTTTTCAAATATTTTGGGGTGATACACATGTACATACGTGTTACTTTTGTGCATTTCATGCGTTTATGACATAAACATGCTAGTTTCACCTAGTACATATTTAGTACATGCTTTCACTATGTTTTGCTATGTATGTTAAGCATGCTAGCACATTGATTTGTTATACATTTGTTGCATATGTTTACTTAGCATATGGAACACATTCTATTACATGACATTTCTGCTATGTATGATCACTAAGCATGCTAGCACATTGTTTTACATGAACATTTCTACTAGGCATGTTTACTTAGCATTCCTAGTACATGGTTTTCACATGCTACATTGGTTATGACATTTGGTATGTTTAATCGGGACAATAATACATTCATTAACATTGATCACGCCGCTCGGACTTATGTAATGGTACCATAGGAATTGACAACTCCCGTTTCCGACTTCCTAGGTTTGTTTGGAAGTTGGGAATGACAGAATCCGACAACATAATTTAGACAAACCTTTAATTCGTTTAAGGGTTTGTCGCCACAGTCGCAAGGCTTGAATGTATGCGATTAACATTACTGCATAAATGTTTGTAATCATAAAGCATTCATTTTCTGCAAAGCATAACATTTGATTTAAACTTAGGTTTATTCAAAAACATTGTTTTGTACATTTTCTATGAGGTTGAGTAGCTTCTAGTTATTCACCATACATGACACAGTTTATACATTGACATCATCACATAGTTTAAGTAGATGATTTCCTACTTGCTATGCATTTCATTTGGTTATACATGAAACATTTCACACATGACATTGTACATGGTTTACACATACACATTTTTGACATAGAACAAGACATTTTGGTTGGTTATTGATAAGTGACTTATGTAACGGGGCTATGTGATATATGATAAAAGCATGGTGGATACGCCGCTGGTACTTCCTATATATAAGTGCTTTTTGTCACACCCCCAAAATCCACACGCGGAGTATCACCGCTTGGGAGCGTGACTGACCAGGATCAAGCCACCAATCATATAGAACATCGTAAATAGTAAAAGTAATTGTCATTTAACCAAACCAATCCATATGAAAGGTGTTCCAAAACATAAGTGTAATAACAAAGTTTAGCGGAAGCAAATGAGTAAAAGCCCAATCATAAATAAGTATGTAATGTCATAATGTTCAATCAAAGCATTCACGATCCTTGTCCACAACGACCGCGCCTCCCCATGTAAGCTCCATGTATACCTAACGACCTGCAAGGCATGTAACAGGGAGTCAACAACTAGTTGAGCGAGTTCACAGAAAGTAAGTTCGTAATAGTAAGTTCGTTTGTAACGTGTGGCTCTACTGGGCCGATAGTATGTTCTATAGGTGGGTGCTTCCCATGTTTGCATATACACTAGACTATTCGTAACCATAAGTGTTCTTCATAACCCGAGAATAGTAGTACGTACAAGCTTTACGTAGGTTTTACGTAAGTATCCTTCACAACCGAGGACAGGGGTACGCGGGGGTTTACGTAGGTTTTACGTAAGTGTCCTTCCTGACTCCGGAAGACAGTAGCATGTGTGAGTTTATGTAGGTTTTACGTAAGTGCCCTTCCTGACTCCGGAAGACAGTAGTGTGTACTTGTTTACGTAGGTTTTACATAAGTGTCCTGCTTAACCCGGGGACCATGGTAGATAGTCTAGTAACTGTGTAAGTACGAGAAATCGTTCAATTCCATCATTCAACCCATTCCCAATCCCCGGGAATTCCATGCCTTGGTAAAGAGTGTGAACTCACCTTGGTTTGCTCGGTATGCTAAAAGGGTTACACGCCCACAATTAATCAATCACGACCTATAGTACGCACGTGTATATAATCAGTTCATGTTCGTAATATTTCACATGTCATTTATGTCACATAGTGTGTTCATGCATTTCTCATCAAGTATAACATATCAGTTGGTTCATGTTCATACAGTCATACTCCATATAACTGAGTTCTTAGTAATATCTAACATGGTTAATCAATTAACATGCTTGATGGGGGTTAACAGACTTAACCAGGTTAATGTATTAAGAAAAGATAACAAGCTTCCAGAATAAACAAGTATAACAGGAATAATAAACTGACAGTGCTAGTTAATTAACGGAGTTAACAAGCTAATGAAGTTAACTACTTAACAGATTGTCCTAAATGAATTCAACATAGTAAATAAAGTTAACTGAGTTAATAATCTTAACTCAGTTAATAGGCTAAACCCAGTTACACACTAAACAGAGTTAACATGTAACAGAAATAATAAACTAACTGAGGTTACTAGAATTAATACCAAACAATTTTAATAAATTAACAAGGTTACATGTTTAGCAGAAGATACTCAATGAAATCACATGTGCCGAAAACACAATGGTCCAAAATCTACCTGGCCGAAATCCCTTTGGGCCAAAAACACCAAGGTGTTTTCGTTGGGGATAGGGTTTTCGGTGGGATACATTATCATCAACAACATCATTTACACAACCCAGCACCCTAATCTCATCTACGGTTACATTATCTTCATCACCCAACATTCAATCAACAGACTCATGTAATCATTCTATTGGACCGAGACAATGAATCCGACACTATTTCTAAATCAATTGATATAAGAATCCTCATGATGTCATAGTTGACTCTACCATTTTGATTGGACCAAAATAAATCATGTAAGCCGACAAGTCAATTAATTGACACACAACAATTGATTTCAATATTTAATATTCACGAAATACATACTGACAATTCAATATATTAATCACATGGCTTTGATTTGATCAATCTACAAACACATGCACATGAGCCACCAGTTTCATTATACAAGTCTATCCAACCTTTACCAACCATGTAATCTCAATCCTATTGGACCTCTACTCAACTGTTACATCAAGTTTTATTACTATGCATATCAGTCATGTTTCAATCATAAGCATATAGCCGAACACATCATTATACGATACATAACAAGCATATGGCATAATCATACGTCTATATGTACATACTCGTTAAATCAGATTGCACGTAAACAAGGTTAGCAATTAGGGATCATTATAAACGAGAATCAGGCTTATATATACAAGAATTAACACACGAATCTACTAACCCCAATTACACTGAGATGATGTCCTCGAAGAGATCCGGAGAGGTGTTGCCGTCGCACATTTGGTAGGGGAAAAAAAATAGGGTTTGTTCCAAATGACATCCCATCTACGTACATGCTAATATGTGAACAAAGTTTGGGCCGGTTGCAACACAACAATCTTGGGCCGGTTGTAATCACTCAACACAACAGCGAATTGGGTCGGATATTATCACCATACGGACATGTGTTACAAATGGGTTTCAGGTATACGGTCCGGTCCTGTTTCGCTAACGAAGCCCACTAACTAAAGTTCACTTCCTAATCCCGTTTTATTAAACCCTTACACATATATAATCTATATATCATGAATAACACGTATATTGCATCTCAAATAATATAAAACACACTTTGCAAATTAAGTACAAGGTTAAGTCAGATAGAGATCTTGAAAAACTCGGGTGTCACATTATCCCCAACTTGAAAGAAAATTCGTCCCGAAATTTAGCACGAGGTTACTGAGGAAGCTAGTTGTGTTGTGTAGTTTACTGGTTTTCCTGGGGTGTCACATCATCCCCCCGTTGATTTGGAATTTCGTCCCGAAATTCTGTAGTAGCTTCAGCCTCAGTAGTGGTTGCACTGTTTCCGAACAACTGGGGATACTTGTGTTTCATTTGATCTTCTCGTTCCCAGGTGAACTCTGGGCCACGACGGGAGTTCCAACGAACTCGTACAAGAGGTATTCTAGTGTTCTTGAGGACCTTAACATCCCGGTCCGTGATTTCAACTGGTTCCTTGATGAACTGCAACCGCTCGTCGATAGTGAGTTCCTTCAAAGGAACTATGAGGGTCTCATCTGACAGACACTTCTTCAGATTCGACACGTGGAAAACATTGTGAACTGCACCGAGTTCAGCTGGTAGGTTCAGTTTGTAGGCCACTTTGCCTATTTTCTCGATGATTTTGAACGGTCCAACATACCGCGGATTGAATTTACTTCGTTTACCCAAACGAACCACACCCTTCCAGGGTGAGACTTTGAGTAGCACTCGATCCCCAACTTGGAACTCGAGCGGTTTCCTGCGCTTATCAGCGTAACTTTTCTGACGGTCGCGAGCTGCCGCCATGCGTTGTCGTATCTGTGCAATTCGTTCAGTAGCATCAACTACAAGTTCTGGACCTGTGATTTGACTATCCCCCACCTCTGCCCAACAGAGAGGTGACTGGCATTTACGTCCGTACAATGCCTCGAATGGTGCGGCTTGAATGCCGGTGTGGTAACTGTTATTGTACGAAAATTCCACTAATGAAAGATGCTTTTCCCAGCTGTTGCCAAAATCGATAACACATGCCCGAAGTATGTCTTCTAAGGTTTGAATCAGGCGCTCAGACTGCCCATCCGTCTGAGGGTGATAAGCTATGCTCATATCTAACCGAGAGCCAAAAGATTTGTGCATCGCTTGCCACAGTTCTGAAGTGAATCGTGCATCCCGATCCGAAATAATAGAGGTTGGCACTCCGTGCCTTGAAACAACTTCCTTGAGATATATGTCTGCGAGGGTGGAGAACTTATCCGTTTCCTTAATAGCCAGAAAGTGTGCGGACTTTGAGAGTCGATCCACGATCACCCAAATGGTATCGTTTCCACGCTGGGATCTAGGTAAGCCAGTGACAAAATCCATGGAAATTTCCTCCCATTTCCACTACGGTATTTTGGGTTGTTGAAGTAAGCCTGAGGGTTTCTGGTACTCCGTCTTGACCCTCGCATAGGTCAAACACTTGCCGACGTACGTTGCGATAAGGGCTTTCATGCTTGGCCACCAATAAATAGTTTTAAGATCGTGGTACATCTTATCCGAAACTGGATGTACCGAGTAGCGAGACTTGTGCGCTTCATCCATCACAAGTTCTCGTAAACCGCCATATAGTGGGACCCAAATACGCCCCGTTACATAGTAAGTGCCGTCTTCCTTTCGTTCTAATCGTTGTCTTGAACCGCGTAAGGCTTCAGCCTTGACGTTTTCTGGTTTCAATGCTTCTACCTGAGCATCTCGTATCTGTGCCGGAAGACTGGACTGGATAGTGAGCTGCAACGCTCGTACACGCCTAGGTGTAGTATCTTTCCAACTGAGGGCGTCAGCCACATCCTTGGCTTTGCCTGGATGACACTTGATGGCGCATTCGTAACCGTTCAGTAGTTCAACCCATCGACGTTGACGCATGTTCAATTCCTTCTGCTTGGAGATATGCTCGAGACTCCTGTGATCGGTGTAAATGGTGCACTTGGTACCGTACAGGTAGTGCCGCCATATCTTAAGCGCGAAAGCAACAGCTCCCAGCTCTAAATCGTGCGTCATGTAATTCCGTTCGTAAACCTTAGGTTGGCGTGTCGCGTAAGCAATAACTTTATCCCGCTGCATCAATGCACAACCAAGCCCCTGTATCGATGCGTCACAATAGACCACAAAATCATCTGTGCCCTCTGGCAATGAGAGGATAGGTGCACTGCAAAGTCTATCCTTTAAGTGCTGAAAAGCGGTTTCCTGGGGATTACCCCAACGATAGGTGACACCCTTCTGTGTCAGTAGAGTAAGCGGCTGTGCGATCTTTGAGAAGTCTTTAATGAATCGCCTATAGTAACCCGCCAAACCCAAGAATTGGCGTATTTCCGTTGGTGTACGCGGTGCAGGCCAGTTCCTGATCGAATCTACCTTGGATGGATCAACATGAATCCCATCCTTGTTTACCACATGGCCTAGGAAGTGGACTTCACGAAGCCAGAAGTCACATTTTGAAAACTTGGCGTACAGTTGTTCCTTTCGAAGAAGTTCCAAGATAAGACGCAGATGCTGCTCGTGTTCCTCCTGACTCTTGGAGTAGATCAGAATGTCGTCAATGGAAACAATTACAAACTTGTCTAGATAGGGTTTCCACCCCCTGTTCATAAGGCCCATAAAGACTGCAGGCGCGTTCGTCAGCTCGAACGACATGACTAGAAGCTCGTAATGGTCGTAGCGTGTTCTGAATGCTGTCTTAGAGACGTCCTCATCCCGGACTCTTAGCTGATGGTATCCTGACCTTAGACCAATCTTGGTGTAGAAGCTCGACCCTTGCAACTGGTCGAATAAGTCGTCAATACGTGGAAGAGGATACCGTCCTTCTTTTTCTCAATAACACGGGAGCTCCCCAAGGCGAAGAGATAGGTCGGATAAATCCCATATCCAAGAGTTCTTGTAGCTGCGTCGATAGTTCTTCCAATTCTGATGGAGCTAAGCGATACAGTGCGCGAGCTATAGGTGCTGCCCAGAACTATAGGAATGAGGTCGATAGAGAACTTCTGACCAGCGAGGATAAGATTACAACCCTGAACTATGTATGGCCTCTAGACTTTTACCATTAGCTAGCACTACGATATGTTTGGTGTTCAAGGGAGTTGGTGCACGTTTTAACATTTGACTAACTTTCAAGGACATATAACTGGTATCCACACCCGAATCAAACAAGACAGTAACATAAAAGTCGTCGAGAAGAAATTTACCCATTGTTACGTTAGGACCGTTCCTTGCGTCACCCTGGTCAATCACGTACATGCGGCCTCGGCGTCATTGTTTCCATTGCTTCCCCCAATGCTATCCCCATTGTCGTCCCTGTTTCCATGGTCGTGGTTCTGAGTCTGGTCCTGGTTTATTTGCGGACAATGTATCTTGTAGTGATCTTTAGCATCACACCGAAAACATCCTTTAAAACTCTGTTGTTGCTGCTGATTCTGTGGAGATTGAGGCAGCCGTTGGTGTTCTTGAGTTACAGGACGTGAGCTTCGACAATCCTTAGCTTCATGACCTATCTTGAGACACCTCTGACAACGACCCTTGTTGCATCTGTTACACTTTGGATGATTTCCTCGATATCCACTCCGCCCACGACTACAAGAAAACTGCTGACTGGGACTCTGGTAGTCATCTATCTTCTGCTGCTGCGCCAGAGGCTGAACCGGAATTAATCCTTTGCTCAGGTTTCCATCCCACTTGCGTTTGTTGTCACTAGAAGCACATGTAGTAGCACCTTTAACACATTTCGGTAGTTTGTTTTGTTCTACTGCCTGGTCTGTGAGACGATGAGCAAGCCGAGTGACTTGCTGGATAGTGCCAAGATTAGCTGCGGTTGCGGTCATATGACTCTGAATTTCGGGCACCAGACCCTTGAGATACAGCTCGATGCGTTTGGTGGGAGGGTCTACCATAGTGGGACAAAATGTGGCTAATTCATTTGATCTCTTCGTATAAGCCTCAATTTCAGACCCCGCCATCTGTAAGTTGAGGAACTCTACCTCTAGTTTGTGGATGTCTTCCCGCCTGCAAAACTCTTCCTTAATTAGGTCCTTGAACTCATTCCAAGGGGTGGCATTAGCAGCTGCCAGCCCTAACATTTGAACCTGTGCTTCCCACCAGGCTAATGCAGCACCTTCGAGTGTTCCAGTAGCAAACTTTACCCTACGAGACTCAGGGCAATCACATACCTCAAAGTCAGTTTCGAGCCTCTCGAACCAATGGAGGAGGCCTACAACTCCCTCTGTACCGCTGAAGGTACTAGGTCGGCAATCCTTGAGATTTTTGAAGGTGTAAACAGGTGGCTGAGCGTGTTGACCTATTGTGTATAAGAATAGGACAAGGTTAAACACAAGAGTTGGTTTAGGAGTGTAGGATCTAAAGATCCTAGTTACGACTGCAGGGTATACCTCCTGCTTGTATGGCTGCAAGTGCCGCAGCAATTCGTTCGTTAACGAGAGCCGTCAACTGGGCTTGAGTCAAGTTGATACGTCCGGCCATGATCTTCATAGCAAATGTAACGTAAGTGAGAGAGGTTCGCGAATAGTGCGATGACAGAAGGGAGTAAGCACACAAGTATTCTTATGCAATAACGAATAGTAAGAAATGTAATCTAAGCATACCACGAGCAAAGTTCTATGTAATTCTAGCATGTAGGCAATAAACATAAACCTTATTACCTAGGATGTTGAGTCTTGCATGTGGAGCGAGGCGTCGTTGTGGATCGTTGAGCACTGTACTGGTTATAGTCTGGTTTTAATAAAAACGTTTTCCCCATATTAAAACCAAGTTCTCTATAACCAATGGCTCTGATACCAATCTGTCACACCCCCAAAATCCACACGCAGAGTATCACCGCTTGGGAGCGTGATTGACCAGGATCAAGCCACCAATCATATAGAACATCGTAAATAGTAAAAGTAATTGTCATTTAATCAAACCAATCCATATGAAAGGTGTTCCAAAACATAAGTGTAATAACAAAGTTTAGCGGAAGCAAATGAGTAAAAGCCCAATCATAAATAAGTATGTAATGTCATAATGTTCAATCAAAGCATTCACGATCCTTGTCCACAATGACCGCGCCTCCCCATGCAAGCTCCATGTATACCTAACGACCTGCAAGGCATGTAACAGGGAGTCAACAACTAGTTGAGCGAGTTCACAGAAAGTAAGTTCGTAATAGTAAGTTCGTTTGTAACGTGTGGCTCTACTGGGCCGATAGTATGTTCTATAGGTGGGGGCTTCCCATGTTTGCATATACACTAGACTATTCGTAACCATAAGTGTTCTTCATAACCCGAGAACAGTAGTACGTACAAGCTTTACGTAGGTTTTACGTAAGTATCCTTCACAACCGAGGACATGGGTACGCGGGGGTTTACCTAGGTTTTACGTAAGTGTCCTTCCTGACTCCGGAAGACAGTAGCATGTGTGAGTTTACGTAGGTTTTACGTAAGTGTCCTTCCTGACTCCGGAAGACAGTAGTGTGTACTTGTTTACGTAGGTTTTACGTAAGTGTCCTGCTTAACCCGAGGACCATGGTAGATAGTCTAGTAACCGTGTAAATACGAGAAATCATTCAATTCCATCATTCAACCCATTCCCAATCCCCGGGAATCCCATGCCTTGGTAAAGAGTGTGAACTCACCTTGGTTTGCTCAGTATGCTAAAAGGGTTACACGCCCACAGTTAATCAATCACGACCTATAGTACGCACGTGTATATAATCAGTTCATGTTCATAATATTTCACATGTCATTTATGTCACATAATGTGTTCATGCATTTCTCATCAAGTAGCACATATCAGTTGGTTCATGTTCATACAGTCATACTCCATATAACTGAGTTCTTAGTAATATCTAACATGGTTAATCAATTAACATGCTTGATGGGGGTTAACAGACTTAACCAGGTTAAATTTATTAAGCAAAGATAACAAGCTTCCAGAATAAACAAGTATAACAGGAATAATAAACTGACAGTGCTAGTTAATTAACAGAGTTAACAAGCTAATAAAGTTAACTACTTAACAGAGTGTCCTAAATGAATTCAACATAGTAAATAAAGTTAACTGAGTTAATAAACTTAACTCAGTTAATAGGCTAAACCCAGTTACATACTCAACAGAGTTAACATGTAACAGAAATAATAAACTAACTGAGGTTACTGGAATTAATACCTAACAGTTTTAGTAAATTAACAAGGTTACATGTTTAGCAGAAGATACTCAATGAAATCACATGTGCCGAAAACACAATGGTCCGAAATCTACCTGGCCGAAATCCCTTTGGGCCGAAAACACCAAGGTGTTTTCGTTGGGGATAGGGTTTTCGGTGGGATACATTATCATCAACAACATCATTTACACAACCCAGCACCCTAATCTCGTCTACGGTTACATTATCTTCATCACCCAACATTCAATCAACAGACTCATGTAATCATTCTATTGGACCGAGACAATGAATCCGACACTATTTCTAAATCAATTGATAAAAGAATCCTCATGATGTCATAATTGACTCTACCATTTTGATTGGACCAAAATAAATCATGTAAGCCGACAAGTCAATTAATTGACACACAACAATTGATTTCAATATTTAATATTCACGAAATACATACTGGCAATTCAATATATTAATCACATGGCTTTGATTTGATCAATCTACAAACACATGCACATGAGCCACCAATTTCATTATACAAGTCTATCCAACCTTTACCAACCATGTAATCTCAATCCTATTGGACCTCTACTCAACTGTTACATCAAGTTTTATTACTATGCATATCAGTCATGTTTCAATCATAAGCATATAGCCGAACACATCATCATACGATACATAACAAGCATATGGCATAATCATACGTCTATATGTACATACTCGTTAAATCAGATTGCACGTAAACAAGGTTAGCAATTAGGGATCATTATAAACGAGAATCAGGCTTATATATACAAGAATTAACACACGAATCTACTAACCCCAATTACACTGAGATGATGTCCTTGAAGAGATCCGGAGAGGCGTTGCCGTCGCATATTTGGTAGGGGAAAAAAATAGGGTTTGTTCCAAATGACATCCCATCTACGTACATGCTAATATGTGAACAAAGTTTGGGCCGGTTGCAACACAACAATCTTGGGCCGGTTGTAATCACTCAACACAACAGCAAATTGGGTCGGATATTATCACCATACGGACATGTGTTACTAGCGGGTTTCAGGTATACGGTCCGGTCCTGATTCGCTAACGAAGCCCACTAACTAAAGTTCACTTCCTAATCCCGTTTTATTAAACCCTTACACATATATAATCTATATATCATGAATAACACGTATATTGCATCTCAAATAATATAAAACACACTTTGCAAATTAAGTACAAGGTTAAGTCAGATAGAGATCTTGAAAAACTCGGGTTGTCACACTTTTATTGTATTATACATTGTTGCGTTATATGAATCACTTGGGCAAGACATGAAACATTTTATACAAGAACAAGACATTGTTTACAAAGTACACATTTTATCCAAATTCATTTTCACTTGGCTATTCATTTAACCATGCTTTATCATTTCATCATCATTTGATTTTCATTGATTTTCACATGGTTTTACAAAGGAAAACATTTTACAAGGTTCATGACTACATTTTATTAAACACTTCTTTCAAATACAAGTCATGAATCTGCATAAACAAAACCTATGTATCTCACAGGCATTTTTATGCTGACGTACCTATTTTTACATGTGTTTCAGGTGCTAATGCATGATGATGCTTGTGCTTCACTTAGGCGGACTCGGGCCTTAGTGACTTAAAAGACAGTTATTATGTTAGTTTAGTTTGAACTCAAAGACAATGTAACTTTAATTTTAATAATACATAACTTTAATTGCCATGGTTGTTGAAACAATAATTCTGTCGCCACTCACCTCCCCGGCGTTTCCGCCGTGGTTTGTTGTTTTACGCGGCCGGGGTGTGACACAAAGTAATTAACGCAATCGCCAAAGAATCCCCGGCAACGGCGCCAAAAACTTGATGTGCTAAAAGTGGTTTAAATAAAACAACTAAAATTAACCCTAATGTAGACACTCTAAGCTTTAAATTTATAAATCTAGACTCGATCTAAAACTAAAACCACACAACCGGCAAGTGTACCGATCAATGTAGTATAGCTAAAGTAAGTCCGAGTATCGAACCCACGAGACTCTAATGATTACGCTAAGACTCTATTTAGACTAAGATTGACACGACTCAACTAATTTGTTTATTTGATGAGGGGGGTTTCTAAAAATCCTAAATAAAATATTAAACTAGAATATTAATAAAATACTAAACATGAATGTGGACGAAGACTTTAATCAAAAGCGATGAAGACTACCTAGGCTAGACGCAAGCTTAACTCGGAAAGGATTTCTATTCGATAGTATTGTGGTATGGAACCGGGATCTTTAAATGCTAAACCTATTAAGATACCAATTAAGCCCCTCGATCCTTCTCAGGGTGATTCTTGTGGCACTACCTAGCCTGTTACGATTACAGGTTTTTAGATTTCCTTACAGTCCTCTAACTTCTTGAAAGTGCCTTAATATGACAATCTACCTTACAACGCGAAAGTCTAAGGCAACTATGGGTTTCAACTTGGTTTAATAGACAAGAGAATGTTTAAAGAACTAGACCGATTTCTTACAAAACCTAACCCTAGTTATAAACCAAACCAAGACCTATTAATAACCTCGAGCCTTACAACGACAAGATTAGTAGAACACTTAATTTTATTAAATTACCGAATATTACTTCTAAGGTTAATTACGCGATTTTCACCTTAAAGAGTTAATGATTTATTACGTGATATAGACATTCACCTAAATCAAGAACCCTAGCACAACCCTATTATGTGATATAGACCGTCACCAAGGATTATACGAAGCAATAAACAACGATAAAACAATATCAAGCATGCATATACACCAAGTTAAACTTCCATAGCCGTTTACAATACAAGAAAATCCATAAACCACTTAAAAACCGAATAAAAATCCAATCTTTGGTTAAACCATTGTCATGCCTAGGTAGTTAAAGAGTTTTAGCCGGAAAACATAATCAGAAACATGATCATAAGCAATATATATTCTGAATTCATAGAGTTACGAATTAAAACTAATGAAAACGAAAGAAAAAAGATGATTAAACCCGTAATCTTCACTCCCGAACGCTCCAAGATGTTACCCGAATGATTCTTGACTTCCGAACACTCCAAGAACCTTCAAACAGCCTCCAATGGTCTCCAAGAACTTCAAATTCGTAATGTCCTCCGGCTGTTGATGATGATTTTATAAGCTTCAAAACCCTATAGCCATTACTGATTCAAAGGCGGTGCACGATTCTGGTCTTCACGCGGCCCGCGTAAAGATTAACCTTAAGTTTACGCGGCCAGTATAAGGGCTATTTTCAAAAACTCTTTTTTAAGTTCAGGCGGCCCGCGTAAGAAGTAACTTAAGTTTACGTGGCCCTCCTGGAGGCTTCAGATTTGATTTTTCGATTTCTTTTCGCTCCCGAGCCCTCGTTTTCCGATCCAGCCTTTCGCCTTTCCAGAATTTAACTCGTTTCTGCTCCTTTTGGCTGTAAAGACCTGGAAATCACAAAATATCAAAAGTATGTACATTCTATGCTAAAAACGAATATCTATCGACTAAAACGGACGCGAATAAAGATGTATTTTGCAATACATCAACCACCTAGTCTCCTAGACTAAACAACCTAGTCTCCCAGACTAAACCACAAAGGTAAACCTTGCAATCGTGTTTCTTGTCTTTCCTTTTGTAAAAATGTTTGTTCCATGGATCTGGGCGTTCCGTGTATGCAATGAAAACATGTTGCAAAAATATTTTTCGTGAGAGCCCTAATGATTGTAGTCTAGACTCGAGAAGGAAACCTAGTTCGCTACAATCGAAGCTCTGATACCAAACTGTCACACCCTGACTTTTGCGGAAGCGTGATTTGGTGTGACTTGCTTAATATCATTGCATTCAACCATAACAAACAAATATATGATACAACCAAGATGTTCATCCATAGATAGTTTTTAAAATAATACAACCATCATTGTTTAACATCAAACTAAGACTTCAAGTTTAGTTCACATGACAACCAAAGCTTAAAGATCCATACTAGACTTCACAAAAGACACTAATAAAAGCGAGCCTTTGAACCATGTATTCTATCAAGGATAAGACACATGATTCAAACCTTTCAGTACTGGATGACATCTTTTATTAAAAACACAACTTGAAATCTTGAACGCCCGCCAGATCCACAACCAACTTCTTGAAATACATGTAGTTTGAAAACATCAACAAAAGTTGAGCGAGTTCATGTGTTTAGTATGTGTGCACGAATAACCTTGGAAACATTTGTAAGTATGTATGTACTTTGTAAACTGGTATGAAGCAACAAGGAAACAGATCAATTAATGTGTAGCTAATACATTAATATATATGTGACGTGATGCAGGAAGGCTCAAACCTAGCAGATTTTGTCTCAGGCAACAAGACATAGTCACCACATGGTCCACTCGGCGGGCGCATGGGTGGGGCTCGCTACACCCAAATAGATCTATCACTCATATCCCTTGGTCCTACAACGAGGATTAATGGTCTTAAGCGTTATATCCACCACTCACATGATCTAGCAGCACCTTTCTTTAGCTAACCATACCATGTATAAGTACTTGTAAACAGTATGTAACATGTACATCACCCCCGAAGTTATAAAACTGAAAACAGTTAAAAGAAAAGGGGGACATGAACTCACAGTTTTGTGTTCTTCGTAATCAACTGTAACTCAAAGCTCCTTCGGGTGTACACGACTACCTACAACGTACTAAGGTCTATTAGACGAGCGGGTCGTGCCTTGACTTAGAATTAATTAGTGTCCTTGAGTTACGTTACATTGTGTCTTCAATATTTTTCCAAGTTATATAATTATTTGTTAAAATAATAAATATTTTAACTTAAATTATATTTATTAAATTTTGGAATAATTGTTAAAACAATATATTTTGACTTGATACTTTTCAAGTATTTATATATGTATAACCTTCCCAATGATGGGTGTATTTGTATTCGTATTCTTATACTTGTATATTTTTGCCATGTATTGGGGTCGTATTCCGGAGTGTATTTATACGTACGAGAATACATATTTTCTTGTAATTGTTAAGTATTCTTATACTATATTTTGTATAAGTTTTTCCGGAAGAATATCTCTAGTAAAAATACATCAATATATATTTTTCCAAAATATATATTTTAAGGAATATTACTTAGAAAAATTATTCATAATTTTTCCTTTGGCAAAAATATTTATAAATCTCAAAAATAATATATTTCCAAGTCTAACTTAGAAAATATATATAAATCCATTTTTCTTCCAAAAAAAATATTTTTCAAGTTCACTTAAGAAAATACATTTTCTCCCAAAAATAATGTATTTCATGTTTGTTTGAGAAAATATATATTTCTTTAAAAAATAATACATCTTCTAATAGTTCCAACAAAATATATATTTTTATTTGCCTAAAAATAATATTTTTTCTTCTTGCCAAAAATATGATATAATCTTGTAATAATTGTAAAAAATCACATTTTTTTTCTTGGTGTCCAAAATATTATTTACCAAAAATATACTTGTGAATAAGTTTTCCAGAATATTTTTGTGAGTTATATTCCTATGTTCGGTTCCACCAACAATTTGGGTATTCTTTGTATATTTATTCCTTTGAATTTTTGGTAATATTTTAGATTGTAATTTTTGGTATTTGGATGAGTCATATTATTTCAAGTCCTAAAATAATATAACTAATACACATAATATACAAATAATCACACACATGGTGACTTCTAAATATATATATTTCCTAAATACATATTTAGTCACTTTTATTTATAAAAACCAACCTCCAATATTTGTAATTTTGTAACAAAAATTTATGGCAAACTTTATGTGAAAATCCATGGTTTGAAATATACTTGTAAATATTTGTTTAGAAATATTTTTCTAAGTGTTTAATTTTTAGAAAAATTTTGCCATAGTTTCCCCTAAAAATGGAGGTTTCCATGCCTTGTAGGCATATCATTTTCTTTTTGTAAATCAACACAATCCATCAGCAATCAACAATAAACAATCTACAATTACCAATTTTGCCAAAAACAAGCATAAACTACCACTTCATGAACTTGAAAATTTATAAAAATGTGTAGCAACTTACTAGTGTATTTAGTAAGTCTTGTTACCCTTTAAAGTGTGGTTGTTTCTTTAAAAACATCATTTTTAAGGAAAATGGTTCTTTACAACTTGTAATCACATTTTCTAAAAATGCTTCTTCTTGGATTTTTGTTGTTACATGTGCGTTTCTACACTTGTTTAACCTCTAAAACATGGTTGATTTCTTTAAGAACCAAGATTAAGTAAACTTTGTATTTTTAACTTGGTTTCTTGAAAAATCATTCTTGAAATCTTAGATTTACAAGACTTACAACTCACTTTAATCATCATTTTACAAGAAAACAATAAATTCTTTCAAGTTCATGATTTATGTGAGGATGATCTTTGGATCTTTAACACTTTCATCCTCTCATCTTGCTAGATTATGTTTTTAATCATGATTTAGCAAGATAATTTGATGATCTACATCATTTACATAAGTAAACAACAATCAACAAGTATAACAACATATATACATCAAGATTTCTTATGATTTTAAGCTTATGTTCATGTTTCATTCTCTTGATTCTTAGTGTTCTTCAAGATTAATATTATGTATCTTCTTTTAACCACTAAAATAAGATGTAAAATGAAGAGTATGATGTTCTTACTACGAGCTCAAGGCTAGGGATGATCAATAGAAGAAATGAAGTGGATAAAAGCAAGAGAGAAAGGTCCTTCAACCTCCGAAAGCTCCAAGCTTCTTTGTGCACCTTCTAACACCCTTGTATGTATATAGAATTTATGAAGCTTGAATGAAGATGATGGTAATGTGGAGATGGGTGTTCGGCCGTGAGGTAAGGGGAAGAAAGAAGAAGAGTTGTGTTGGTGAATGATGGATGAAATGAAGGTAATGAACCTATGGTTTAATTTATAAACTTCCACCATCATATAAACCAATGTATATTATGTTTCTAAAAGATCCAACAATATCAATTAAAGAATTGAAATAAAATCTCTAGGTGGGTCCCTTGTTGGGGCCGTAGGTATAGGGGGGGGGGGTCTTAGGCTAGGTTCCTACTAGATAGTTTGTTTAGTTAGTTAGAAATCAAGTACTAGTTAGGTATTTAGTTACTAGATGTTAGATAGTGTGTTATGATGTTCGGGAACCATAACTAGATTGGTAATGTTAAAACAGTGTTTCTAGTGAAAATTTGGTGTTTCGGGTAGTGTCTGGTTGTTCGGTTGGTTACCGGTTCGTTAAGGTGCTAAACTATGCAGTTTAGTGTGCTTTATGTACCCTTTTATGACATTTTCGATTCCCGACACTTAGGAAAGCATTCAGGACCTTTTAACCATATTTCTGCATGATATAAGGGTGTTTAAATGATGAATTTGCTGATTTTCTGCAGAATTCTGCAGTTTATGTGAGTTTTAGGCACTTTCCGGCACTTAAACTATCTCTAGGAAGGCAGTTTTGTAATCCTTACTTTCCTACACACTATACTAGTGTAATACTTGGTTTCTGGCTCATTCTGTGTCTCAACACAATGTCTGTCTATCTATTGAACTCCGTCAGCATTTTTCTGATTTGTCTGATAACTGTGCTGCCGGTGTTTTGTGCATCATTCGAATCAACAAAGTTTACATGCAGTAATGATATGTCATTTGCAATATATGACGCACATGTATGTATATGGTAATAATCATAAAGCAATTCAAGTAATTAATTGTAATCCAGCACAGTTGTCACACCCCCAAAATCCCACACGCGGAGTACCACCGCTTGGGAGCGTGACATGACCAGGATCAAGCCACCAATCATATTGAACATGTAAATATATAGTAAAAGTTATCTATCAATATGAAAGGTGTATATCAAAACCAGCATAGTTAAGTATAGCGGAAGCATTAAAGGTAAACCCAAAACATAAGTGTTAAGTAAACATTCACGAATCCTTGTCCACAACGACCTGCTCCTCCCTGTGCAAGCTCCATAAAGTACCTAAGGTCCTGCAAGGCATGCAGCAGAGAGTCAACAACTAGTTGAGCGAGTTCACAGAAATTAAGTTCAGTAATAGAAATGGTATAGCAAGCATTGCGTTCGTTCATCTAATCATGTATCGTATTAGTTCGTTCATTGTTCATGTATAGTATTGGTTTCCATCGCGGGCCCTTTCGGCATGTATGCGAAGATTTGGGTTAATACTCCCAAATATCCTAGACTATGTATATTTGTATCGCTGGCCACCCTGGCATGTGTGCGAAGTTCTAATATGTTTAGTTCGCAGCCTTCCCGAGGCATGTGTGCGAAGATCAGTCATAATTATCGCAGCCAACCCTTGGCGTGTGTGCGAAGATCTGTTCAAGTAGGTATACTAGTCTAGCCGTGTCTTATCATTCACCATCCTCACCCTGAGGACTCATATCATTAAGTTCCATTAACTAAGTATGTACGTATAATTCATTCAATCCCATTCCCACCCTGGGAACCCCATGCCTTGGCTGTGTGAACTCACCTTGGGTTGCTCGGCAGATACACAAAGAAGAGGGTTCTTGAACTAACAGTGGTCAACCACGTCCTAACAGGGTTACCATACAAGTCAGATTTGGTTCAAGAAATGCACGTATGAATCATAGCAAACACGTATAGCACGTAGACAGTCAAAGCATATCATAGTCACACTTGTGCGTCTAAACGATTGGGCTTAATAATAGTCGGCCCAACCCCTTGTGCGATCTGCAAGGCTTGTGCGATCCACAATGGGTTGTGCGATCCAAACCAGCCCAACTATAATACCCGGCTCAACATAACATTCGGCCCAAACAGTTAAATAACATATAGCTTGTGCGATCTAGGTACCTTGTGCGACTGGAGACCCTTGTGCGACCGGGGTCTCTTGTGCGACCCGGACCGTTGTGCGATTGGGATTGAGATTGGGCCTAAGGCCCAACAGGGAAGCAGCTTATGCGATCCGTGTGTGGCCCACGGTCTTGTGCGACCGAGTGGAACATGTGCGATCCGTTTAAACATCCGGGTTTTGTGCCATTCAGTTACAATCTATTATCAGTTTCCTAATTTACCTCATCAATCAACACAATCCAAAATTCCATTCCAACTAATGATCGATCAAACCAAACCGTTTACTAGTAATTCATAAGAACTCTAAACCAAGTCATAACATAAACACTAGCCAAAATCATTAGCATACATCCGTTTTAAATCATATCACAGCCGATTACTAGTTGTTCGGTTCTAACCCTTAATCATGCAAATCCAAATCATAGAAACAATATAGAGTGATAATCATATGGTCGATTAAGAATCATTCGGTATACACACATCAAGAACAGTCCGATTCATAAACAGTTTTAACAATCCGAATTACATAACATAATAACAGATTTATCATCTATTCGGTTCCTAATTGTAACATCCGATTTATAGTCAAGTGCACATGTGAGCCGGTTTTATCACAATCAATCATACAATACTCATCCAAATCACATCATGCAATACATAGGGATCATAACATCATCTAATAAGATCATGAAGTACTAACCGGTTAGAATCAAAGAGAGAGAGAGAGATCTTCGATTGCCTTGGATTGTTGCCGTCGAGTAGAGAGAGAGAGAGAAGCTAGGGTTTTGTGTGTGTTGTGATTTTGTAAAAAGTGGGGAATGGTTACAACACCCCCATATGTAAATCGGCTAAGGTAGGATGGGCCGAACCCATCACTTGGGCTGCCATCTAACCGGATACAAGTGATACGGCCCAAGGGCTTGTGCGGTCGAGTGTGTAGGTGTTGTGCGGTTCGAGTTTTATGTAACTTATATACATACACATATTACACAATGCACACAATAATATAATCACATAATCATTCAATTAATAACGTTCTCGTAACCACGTATCGTTACACAAAGTAGGTCTAAAGTTCGAGTTGTCACATTATCCCCAACTAAAAAGAAATTTCGTCCTGAAATTTGGTACGCACTCACTAAAAAGATCGTAAAACGCAATGACTAAATCAAAAACTCAGATCGTAAAAATGAAATTAAAGAATTTCTTACATGGATCGAAGCCGATTTCTTCAACGATTGACGAAATTTGAATGATAGAAACACTTATCAGGGATCGAATCGAACGGATCGAGTGATTATCTTTAAAATCACGGGAAAAAACGAGATTTTGAATGAAATTAAACTGAGTTTTCTTCAAAAAAAGCTGAAGAACACGTTGATCGGGTGTTTGAATCATTGATTGATTACGAAAATCGCACTATAACATATTTAGTTACTAATAGTTTAAAATCATCTTTTAGGGTGTTAACTTTTCATTTTGTAATGTTTGGAGGTATTGACTTCTAGGGTATTAACATATTTAGTCCATGTGGTTTGCACAAAATAACATACTTAGGTACTAATAGTTTAACAAACAATTAACGTTAATACCTCCAAAATTTATAAAATGAAAAGTTAATACCCTAGAAGGTGATTTTAAACTATTAGTACCGAAGTATGTTACTTTGTGCAAACTACAGGGACTAATTATGTAATTAAGTCTAATAAATATAGAAACTGTATAAGTTCTAAAATAGTAAAAATGTAAATAGAACAAAAAAAAAATACTGGTGTAACTAGTAGATTTTATGTTAAATAAGAAATTTAATAAAAAGATGAAAATAAAAAATTAAATAGATTTTATATTAATTAAGAGACATAATAAAAAGATGAAAATAAAAAAATAAATAGATTTTGTAAAATTGATTTAAACTTAAATAAAATTAGGTGTTAGTACTAAAAAATGTTACATTGATAAAATTAAAAAAATAAAAGGGTATTATAGTCATTATATTGATAAAATTAACTAATTTTGGTGTTAGAACCTAAATGTGTTACAAAATTGAAACCATAAAACCTAAATCTGCTAAAAAAGTTAGTATCTAAAGATGAAACTAGCTATAAACCATAGTATCTACTGTGTAATTAACTCTTAATTTAAAACAAATCGAAAGTCCACTAAAATATGTTAAGTCCAAAAGATTAATTGAAAATAAGCTATTAATTAAAACCTGGCCCAAATAACATTCGTGTTAAAACGTGCCCGTACTTCTGCGTCACCTAACTCGATTAGGTATTGATGTTATTATTACGATCCGCAAGTTAATTCAATACCCTAAAATCCGTTGATAGCACTAAAATTACCAACAACACTCTCGTTTAGGCTCATTATCTAAGAGATTCTAGTATATGAAGCTTGAGTTCTTGCTCATTCACTAAAAAAGCATAAATTAAAAATCAAACTCTCTTCAGCTTCGTTTCATTCTAGCAACTCAAAATGTTTACACCTCTTACAACAACTTCAAAGTGGCCATAGCTTCGTTTGCTTCTATGTCTCATATTAAGGCATGGCCTAAAATCTTTTTGAAGTGTGTTTATAAAAATTCAAGTTTTTTCGGAGCTTTTTAACAATGAAATTAGATTATGCGAAAAGAAAAGAAAAATGGCTTTTTTTCTTATTAGAAAACACATGGACCCACCAGCATGTGACCAAATGAATAAGTATTTTTAGTGGTTAAAAGTGAAATTCGAAATTACAATGCTTGATTTTCTATATATATTCCGTGGATCTAAATACACCTTCAAAATTAAGATCGCAAAACCCATAACATATATAAATGCTATTGGTTTGTTGACCTTTGGTTAGATCCTAATCTAATTAATACAAAGTTAAATAAAACCCTAATCTCTTTCCAAGTTCGTGAAGAAGAAAGAATTGCATGCATGAAAAAAGAAGTACCTAAAACCCTCAAATTGTATTCAGCTTTTTATGAGTCATTCCAAGCAGTAAAGTTGGGAGCCACCACCAAGTTGGCACTTTGTGGTGGCAGCGTTGGTATAGCGGTTGGCACCCAACCACCATAACCGGATCCTTGGTGATGGTAGTACAAGCTTCCATCACCATGTTGAGACGAATCAGTGTTTGTAGTATTAGCCATCATATAACCACTGCCGGTGCCACCATATCCCATCACCAGATCATCACCTCCTCCTCCTCCTCCTCCGCTGCTATAACTATGTTCCATTGAAGACGAATCCAAGCTCATGAGATTGTGAAGGACAGAAGAATTTGGTGATGGTT
Organism: Helianthus annuus; assembly: GCF_002127325.2. NCBI lineage: Eukaryota > Viridiplantae > Streptophyta > Magnoliopsida > Asterales > Asteraceae > Helianthus > Helianthus annuus. The sequence goes on from NC_035436.2 coordinate 113,742,775, forward strand.
GAAAGAACTGATGAAGATCTTGGAAGCTTTGACCATCTGGCTGTTGTTCTTGTTTGCACCATAACCGTTGTTGGTTCGAGGTATTATAGTGTTGTGGGTATTGCATGCTAAATGGTTGGGTTTGAGCTTGAGCCATGGCTTGGTGGTGCTGGTAGTCGATGGAGCTCGGCCATGTCATGGTGGCATAGCCTTCATGGGTGGTCAAGTGGTCATCTTTAGCAGCCCTGATCAGTAACTCGGTGGCTGCTGCTTTTTCTGCGTCTTTGAGACGTTTGGCCGCACCACCTATTGGTAAGGTGGTGCTCTCAAGTATGCACTTCACATCATATCTGTTGATTTCAAAGTTTGTGACTGCATTCAATCCGCGAAATTTGATCGCGGCTATGTCGTACGCCTCGGCCGCTTCTTCTTGTGTTCCTATAAATATAGAGTTGAACAGGCGCAATATATATATATTAAAACTTGTTAAATGGACATGTTTAACTAAAAGTGCCAAAGTAGACAACTCGAGCCAAGAGTGGTCAAAAGAGTTCGCCACTCATTTGAATTTGTTGGATTTTGTAATACAAAATATAAGTTTTTTTTAAGAAACATATGAGGTGGGCCATCTCGTTCTAAAAACTCCTAATTTTACCAAGAATAATTATCAAACTCGATTATTAAAAAAAAAAAAAAAACATTCATTTGACTAGAAAAAGTTCGGTTACCCAAACATCTGGAATAAGATTACAACAATCTAATACTAATAAAAGGGTAATTTTAATGTCAAATGGCATTCTCTTATAAAAAGTATTTTATTAAAATGTCATGTGGCAATTTATTATGCTATCTCAACTATATAATAAATAATAATAAGTAAATTAATATAAAAACTATTAAATGATTGAATTTAATACATATTAGAAATAATCTTATATTCATAATTATATCTATTGAATATTTTTAATTCTTAATAATTAATATTTGTTATCTACTTACCCATACTTTAATATAATATCTCTACTTTAATAAATAAAGACATATTTATCAAAAGAAGATGTAATAACCAAAAATTTATACACCCATCATTATTTGATGTAACCAAAAATTTAAAACCTTATCATGTTTATAATTTGTCATTATCGTTTTCACAGATGTAAAAGATAAATAAACAATATATATATATATATATATATATGTATGTTTAATATATATAATCTTAGATCATGAATTAATTCCATTCCATCTTCTACTTTGATAATACTTAATAAAATAAGAAAATATTAATTTGAAATAAAATATACTATGTATTTTGTATTCAAAAACAAAATTCTTACTTCGTAAACGCATCATTTAAAATATTTAAAATGAGTAATGCTATATTTTCTTTAAGTTCGTATGTATAGTTCATATTAGGGTTATATGTATTCATATTAAAATTTATATTTATGATGTGTGATGCAAGAAATAATATGAAATATAAAAAATAATTTAAAACATGTAATGGTTATGTCCTTCAAACGCAACCAACCTCAACAATAACATATTTATTTAAAAAAAACTCATTCAAGTTTATATAAATGGAAAACACATTTGTTTCCTCAAATAACTCGATCAACTCCATGTGTGTATCCTAAAACCCATGTAATACATGGGTCTATAAACTAGTTGTATTAATAAAACAATTGTTTATAGTTGTAACATTCTAAATAAGATTACAACAATTGTATTAATGAAACAAAAGTAAATTTTTATATAAATTAGAAATATAGAATTTTGACACGTTTAATTTATTAGACTTTCATCATTTTTTTACATAATATAGCTTATTATACTTGAGTTTAGTTAACTCTTGTTTATATAATATAGCTTATTATATTTGAATTTAGTCAATTCTTTTTTATAGATAATAATCAAGTCACAATTATACTTTATATTAATTTATAATTCTAAAATAAGAAATAAATATACCAAAAGTTCCCAAATAAAGATCTTTGTTCCCTGCAACTCTCCCAATTCTTGCTTGCCATCTTCCATGTTGATGGTGCCTGCATATATTTCAAATATCGTTACAATCAATGCTTTTAATTTTTAAGATATCAGTCTTCAAATGAATGATGTTTTCTTGCATAGAAACAAATAAACTGATCATCAAATAGATACCCTTCAACATTATGATTATGATTCTATTATTTATTGAATCTATTTTTTAATAAAAATCTTCCAAAGTATATTTTGCAAGACTCTGACTCATGTGGGTAAATAGCATGTGCAAACTGGTTTCTTTTGGTCCCATTTAATCACCAACATTAATAAAACTATTTATAGCATGCAAATGGTATCCAAAATGGGATCTTTCTAATAAATAAATAATATCTAAAGATGATGAAATATAAACATAAAATATATAGGATTTAAGTGTCGTGAATATTGTACCTTGTCACACCTCTATAGATGGAAGCACCTCGTGAAAAACCGCTACTTTTCCTATATAAAATCACAAAATATATATTTTTTTTTTTTTGTGAATTTGTATATATACAATTATACACACGTCAAACATATATATTAGTAACTTAATATATTTCATAAATGTACCTTCTAAGAGAGGCAACATATTCTTGTCTCGTCATGTTCTTCATCTCCTCGATCTCCGTCTCGTAGTTACTAATCTACATATGTTTACAGTTTCACCAACTTATTTCATATAAAAAATAACAAATCATATACAATTTCAGTACTAGATTTCTAGTTCGTGTTGTTGTCATCTATAAATAAAAAATCAGTTTCAAAAGGCTTACCGATGTTATAGAAGGCGCTAACGGTGAGGTACCAACTAGTGATTAATCGAGATTAATAGGGATTAATCAGTATTAATTGGATTGGACTTTTTATGTATATTTTTACAAAATTATATAAATATATAGTTAACTTTATACTTTTTATGTACAAATTTACAAGTTTCGGAACCATATGTAAAGTTGTGAAAGATAGAGGGGGTTAAAAGTTAAGGATTAGGATCAACAATACAAAATATCCTAATTGTAAGAAGTGTAAGAAGAATTTATAGAGTGATAAGTGTCCAATAACCTAAAAAAACCCCACTAAAAAAAAAAAAACCTTAAACATCCACCACCACCAAAAACCTAACCCTCCCCCCCCCCCCCAAACATCTCCCACAAAAAAAATATATATATATTTTTTTTTTTTTTGCCAAGCGGATGGGGGGTGGGGGTTTAGGTTTTTGGGTGGTGATGGGGGTGGGTGTTTAGTTTTTTTTTTAGATTTTTTTTTTTAGGTTTTTGGGGGGTGGGGGGGGGGGGGTTAGGTTTTTTGGGGTTTTTTTTGGTGAGGTATAGTTTTTTTTTTTTTTTTTTTTTGCTCGGGGGGGTGGGGGTTAGGTTTTGGGTGGGGGGGGGGGCGGTAGGTTTTTGGGTGGTGGTGGGGTGGGGTGAGGGTGGGTGTTTAGGTTTTTGGTGGTGATGTAGTGGGTTTAGTTTTAGGTTATTGGACACTTGTCACTCTATAAATCTTTCTTACACTTCTTACAATTAGAAGCCTTTGTAGAATAACTTGACCCTAAAAGTTAAAATACCCAAACTTAATTAAACCTAACCCACCATCTCTTTCATTACACCATTTGTTTCATTACACGGCGCACAAGAAAGATGTCGCAGCCCCAATTTTGTTTCCAATTTGGTTCCAAACAAGGTAAGAACTCATTCCATTAGACCGATTCAGTCCAACTTTGACCGATTTTTTATGATTTTGACTGATTTTGACCACTGCCGCGTAGTTTGACTGATTTGTCAAATTTCAGGCGGTAAACCTCCGATGACCGTTTAATCTCCGTCTAGACCCGATTTCTGCAACACTGCTTACCGGAAAATTTGTAGTGGTCGTGGTGCCCCAATATTTTAGCGCCGCTAGATCGTATGCTCTTGCTGCTTTGTCCTCCTTATCATAGCCTCCTACGATAACATAACATCGATGTAATCATGTTAAGTAATATATATATATATAAGAGGCTAAAAGTATAGGGTACACTTTATGTTAAAGAAAATAAAATAAAATAAGCATTATGCACAAAAAATAGAAAAAAAAACACCTTTTTCATGTAATTATACTTACCCAAATAAACTACAAGAATATTGAACAATATCCCAGTTGAATCATTTATTAATCCATGCAAGAAAAACAAGGTAGGTTAGTGGAAGGAATATATCGACTTATTAATTTAATTAATAATTATTAAGTAAACTTTATTTAACTCATTACCTTGTCTTCCTTTACGAACTTGTCCTTCTCGTCTGCAACTATTATCCCATAAATGAGCTTCGTATCTTCCCGTCCATCTGTGTCTGCACTACCCAAAATACCCTAAATATATTTTACATATGAAAATAAAATATAAAATGGTTTTTAATAAAACAAAGGTAGAAAAAAAAGTCATATTTATTGGGTTTCCTCCTGAATTGGTGTATAGGCATTATGCCTAGTGAAGATGGATATGATCGGGTGGTTCCGCTGATGGCACGATGATACTCCAGTGATCCGTCAGTGATCCAAATTTGCCGTTAAAAAGAAAAAAAACATTTTCTCTATCTCAAAGGCCGTAGTGATATCTGTGAATTATTTTTCTAGATCGGCTAGTGAATATATATATATATAAAAGAAAACTACCTTGTAACACCACGGTAAATAGAAGTTCTTTGTCCAAATGTATCAATGGATTTCCTGGGCACGGCAGCAGCGTTTTCACTATCTACGGTGGTTGCCACCTCCATTTGCTGGCGTTTATTATCATCTCCACCGGTGCCCATCGAAAGTGAAAGCTCATTGGTTCTAGCACCACTGGAAAACACACTCATTGGGGCGGTTTCTTGAGGTCCGGTGGCGGCGTTTTGATTAGATGGAGTTGGGTTGTTTCTGAGCCAGTTTTTTATCATGGAAAGACCAATGCTACTAGTGGCAGTGTTAGAGTTTCCTCTGGTGGTGGTGACCTCCGGCGGAAGTTGGTACATGTAGCTTCCGGTGTTACCAATATTTAGAAAGTTTTCAAACTTTGGTGGTTGGATTTCAGGGTTTTCATTGCATGAACCACCACCAGACATCAACATGGACAACTCTGAACTCCCGCCCTTCATGTTCCAATCTGTAAATTTATTCAAAAACAAAGAGCCAAAAAGGATAATATTAGTATATCAAGATACTTGCATCACTTTATAGTAAAAATATGCTTTGGCTTCCTTCCATCTTGTTTTTTCGAAAACATGTTACTTTTTTTGGGGTTTACAAAGATGAACTTGGGTCTCATATTGTTCTAAGTTGATTGCAACAAAACAAAACAAAACAAAATTAATTTTTGTATGATCAAAATACAATGGGAATCATACTTTTAGTGACTAAAATGGAACAAAAATTACACTGTTGGAATAAAAATAAGAACCAAAACAGGTTTAAAGACCAAAATGATTGATCAAAGCTAAGTGAAGCAATGAGTTACCTAAATATGCTTTCGCTTCTGTTTAATTTACCAAAAAATATTTTCTGGGTTCACAAAGATGAATTTGGGTCTCATATTATATGCACCAAACTAATAGATTTTGTTTTTTAAGACCAAAATAGGACAGAAAAATACTTTAGTGTCTAAAAGTAAAGCAAAAATTACACATTAGTATATAAATCAGAACAGAAAGATGTTTATGAATGAATGAAGTAATAAATTATTTATCATCAAGAAAAAACCTGCTATTTGTTTTTTTTTTTTTTTTTTTATATGTATCTTAATTAAAGAAGCAAATTAAACTAACCATGGTGGGGTTCGAGTAAACCAAACGGAGGAGGAAGGTTGAGAGAAGGTATGGAGGAGTGAACAGCGTTAGAGCCCAAATCAAAACACTCTCCGGTGCCGGAGATGCTATCCGAGTTGAGGTTATCAACCATAGATGACCGTGAATCCACCATTTGTTGCTGATCTTGAGGTGAGAGTGAGAAACCTAACCAGTTGTTCATGTGTCTTTGTGTGTAACTTTGATTGGTATTTAATAGGGGGATGATGAGTTCATGCACATGGATGTATGGATGATCAGAAGATGAATGCTTGAGGGTTGAATGAAAGGATATATGAAAGAGAAAAATCAATTGCAACACACCTTGTTCATACTATATACTCGTTCATTTTGTTGTTTAGAGTACCTAGATGCAATGTATAAGCATTTTATTTTAATTAATATAGACAAAATAGGTATGAACAAAATTAAAGGTGTTAATTTTACATAATGGTTATTATTAATGAGTAAAAAAGTAAACGACAATATGGAAATTACCAACATATAAGTTAAATTTACATACTTTTATACAATCTAGAAAAAATATTTGTATTTCGTTGGACGGTGTGTAGTAAGAGAGATTAGTCAAAATATCTAAAACGTATTTTAATGAAACGGTAAATACGATGACTTCAACCTAGCTATTGTAGTATATTAATGCTTTTCTACTGGTAAAAAAAATTCAAAATATAAAAAATCTATGAGGCTTTTTTTTTCTGAACGGCCAACTAAATCAATAGATAAGCATCCTGGAAATGCCCTCAATCGAGCAAATGCATCCCCTCCTCCATAACGGTCAGAGTTGGATGCATGCCTGAGCCATCAAGCCACCAGTTTCGGAGAAAACCCACCGCCCGAAGGCCCACTGCGGTAAAACCCGGTTTGGCTCGGTTTCGCAATAGCGACCTCCAGATAGGCCTAGTTCTAAACTTCATTACTACCACCAATATCCTTCAAAGTAATGCTAGTGAGAGTTGAACTTGTGACCTCAAAAAGGAAGACCAAATAACTAACTACTATACCAACTTACCATGACAAAAAATTCATGAGGCTAATTTTGTTATATTAAAGTTTTCAAACTTGTGGTAAATGTGAAAATTTTCTAAACAATAACTTTGTCATCTATTGAATTGGCATGATATATTTCCTTACGCCAAAACTGTGTGATGACACTTCATCGTATATTTTGAATACTTCAAAATGGTAACGAGTTATCTACTATATAATATACTAGGTTATAAACCCGTGTATTACGCGCTGTTATATAATAAAAATGACATAATTATATAATTTGTAAAAAAAAAAAATACACCTTTGGTCGTTGTGGATTCTGCCAAATTTCAATATCGGGTACTAATAGTTTTTTTGTTGCAAAATCAGGTTGAGTACTATGGCCAAAGCTTGTGAAATTTTTTTGTTAAGTCTTGCTAAAATAACTAAAATGCCCTTTAATAATTAGAGATTATATTTTTTAATTAATTATATTTGACTAAAATAATTTAAAGTAACATTTTTTGTTTTAATTTGAAGTTTATTATTTATAAATTTTGAGTTTATAAATAATATACTAGTAAACTAAACTTTTTATGTTAATCCAAACAATAAACCAAGTCAACAGGCGTTTATTTATACTCGAATTAAATATATAACGGATCGGGAGGATAGTCGGAATTTCGGAGTTAAACGGGTAGCGGATAAGCATAATTTGCAGTTTATACGTGACACAAATGAGCTGATAGTTGATTATGATAGTGATAAACATGAACGAAAAAGCAAATGAAACAGACAAATTTTACTGATCCGATATGGCCGGAATCCGACGACTTTGCCGTAGAAGACTCCTTGAAAAGCGGGTTTTCTTTTTGTTTGATTTAACATGTTCGGTTATTTAATACATATAGTCTCTGTGGTTTCTAAGTTTTACAAAAGTACTAAAATCTTTAATTATTAAAGAGCATTTTAGTCATTTTAGTAAAATTTAACAAAAAAGTTAACAAGGTTGGGCTTTAGTACTTGACATTGTGACAAATTAGAACGTTAATACCTGATTTTGCAGCAAAAACTATTAGTACCCGACATTAAAATTTGGCAGAAAACACAAGGACCAACGGTGTCATTTTTTCAGAAAATAAACTGGCGATTTTCTTATTACCATATGACAGTTATACAACTAACTTGAATCTACAATAATAGTTCCTGTATTACACAGGCTAGATAAAAAAAAATATGACGGACATATATATATATATATATATATATATATATATATATAGTGGAGGGTTCAAATGAGAAGAAAAATTTTGTAAGAACAAAAAGAATAAGGTAGTGTTTGGTACACAGGATTGAGAGGCGGAATGGAATGGATCATTACGAGGGAATGAAGAAAGTGGTGTTGGTTGGTCAATGGAATGGAATCACCCATTCCATAAGGCATTCCATTCCCTCAAAATCATTCCATCCATTCCCTATGTTTTTTTTTTCATTCCATCCCATCTAGCATCATTCATCACCAACACCACAACCTACCACCTTCGCCACCACCACCACCGACGCCATCGTCGCCTCCACCCGCAACCCGTCAACGCCTCCACCGCCACCCACTGCTACCTGTGCCTCCACGCACCCCCCGGTCACCACCACCCGCCATCGCCGCCTCCACCGCCACTCGCTGTCGCCGCCACCATCCACCGCCACCGCCACCCACCACTGCCGCCGCCAACCAAAATCACTACCATCGACCACCACCACTCACCGCTGATTTTATTCATTCGTTTTTCTTGCCTACCAAACAATACACAATAATAATTCATTCCATTACCAGATGATAACCAAACAAGACATGGAATGGTAATGATCCATTGCATTCCCTTGTCCATTCCATTACCTCGTCCATTCCATTCTCTCGTCCATTCCATTACCCCGTACCAAACAGACCCTAAGTTTTAAACCAATAGAAATGCTCCATTTTACTTCATTTAATATGTGTATTTATTGTTATTAATAAGGGCATATAGGTAAATTTCTAATTGTAATTAATTTGCTAACTAATTGAACTTGTAACTCACTTTTAAATATACTCTTTCAAGATAAAATAATTTAGTGTGAAGGACAATTTTCGACATGTGAAGGATAAATTTTAGTATATGTGTAGGATAAATTCTTAAATGTGTATGATAAATTTAGATATGCATAGGGTAAATTTCGGCAAATGTAAGATACATGTAGGATAAATTTTGAAATGTGTAGTATAAAATGTTTTTTTTATTTATTAATTAGAGATAACATAATTTTGAAATGTGTAGTATAAAATGTTTTTTATTTATTAATTAGAGATAAGACTTTGGTCTGATTGTATAGGAGTTTTTGAACTAAAAAAAGGAGCAATAGCTTCCCTCTTGATAAAACAAGAGGGCGTTATTGCTCCTTTTTTTATTTAGTACTATTTGCCTTACATAGTTTCTTTAAACTTTAAAAATAACAAGTAATTTTTATAGTTCGGTTCGATTTGTTTGTTTTTATTTGTATTCATTTATATTATAGGTTTCTATATCATATACCTTTACTTTTCCTAATCTTTTATGAATTTTTTTTACAATATATATATATATATATATATATATAAAGGGTTCATTTAAGAAGAATCTTCTTAAAAGAAGGAAAAAATGAATTAATGTAGACCTTATATTTTTTTTTATCAATAATTGTAAATCAAGATATCATTTTTGTCCACTTTTAATTAATGATTTAATTACTAAGGGTAGGATAGACATTTTAAAGTAAAATATTAATAAATATTTTAAAGAGTTACTCAAGTCTCATTAATGCAACCATAAATTCCTCCTTCACCATTATTAATGTATTGGCTCCTACACATTCTGTGTCCTACACATATTTTATTATGAGTCGCAAAATTATTTAAAAGTGTTTGAATCCTACACATTATGTATCCTACACCAACATATTGTTTTAATGGTGTAGGAAACGTTGAAAATATAAGATCATATACAACATTGTTTTTGTTGTGTAAGGTGCACAACTATTTTATAAGATACGCTCATTAAATGATTATAGTTCATTAATTTGAGTAGCAAAAATAAATAATAGACTCATTAAATGATTTGTTCAAATTACCTTTATATACTTTATTCTTTTTATTCTTAATTTTTAATTCTTCTTTTGAACTCTCCACTATATATATATATATATATATATATATATATATATATATATATATATATATATATATATATATATATATATATATATATATATATATAGTTTCATAATTTAGAGAAAACAGTGAAAAGTGTGAGAACGGAGAGAATGGTTATGGATCGTCAGATCAAAACAATCTATGGACTAGATGACGCGGTGGCGTTTTCATAAATAACATCACTTTTATTAGTGTGGCGCACTTCATTAAGGGTAAAAAAGTCTTTTGACTTCTCTACACAAAAAGCCATCTCATGAATAAAACGCCATTATATTACCGCCTTAACCTACATAGCACACTTCATCCTAATCTAAAACGCTATTAGATATAAAACGCCAAACTTGTTTTAAACGATAAATCTGAACAAACAGTGATTGAAACTGTCGCAACCCCTGTCCCCTATACAAATATGGGAACGGGCGGCCGCGGCCAGTTTCGGTGGTATCTTGTTTTTCTCTAATTTGGCAGCGGAAATTATATATATATATATATATATATATATATATATATATATATATATATATATATATATATATATATATATATATATGGAACCCATTAAGTGGAAGTTACCTTTGAAATCAATATCATCCGTTCGATTATGCTGAGATTAAATCTGGGCAGTGTAAACTCCCAAAATTAACCGCTATAACGGCGGTTTAGAGCAGTTTTTATCAATTTTTAGTGGGTGGTTAGTTCCACCTTTTCCTACCCATGATCTCAGCAACTGCTCCTACAAATCTGGGTAATGGTGTTAGTTTTTATCGATTTTTAGTGGGTAGTTAGTTTCTCCTTTTCCTGCCCATAATCTCAACAACTGCTCCTCACAGTGGTTTTTATTCACTTTTTAGTTACCCTAAATAAATGGCCCATGTTCTCCACCTTCCTAATTTTTAGCAAATAAGCAGTTATATCTGTGTTTATATATAATCAATCCTGACCATAAAAAACTACAGCTAATTAAACCTAATTGGGGATATTATAGTCAGTGGACATGGAGCAGATCATTCAAGATACAGCAAAGGATAAGACTGTTAAAGTAAGCTTCATACCTGCCCATCAATTGCGGCTATTTCTCAAGTCCACCTTTCTTATTTCTTTTTTTTCTTCCTTTCAGGTTGCATCCATGGGGTCCTTCCATCTTTGCTCTCCTCTTCCTCCCTCCATCGTTTGCCCGATAATGTGTAAACCTACATATGAATCGGCTAAGGTAAGTACAATTGTTATAGTTAATTTTAGATTACATTTTTTATTCCTATGATAGTATTGTTAATATTTGTCATGTTCTCAAATAATATTTTGTAAAAAATAGGAAACTGAAATCATATTTGTTTGGACTCTGAGCATCACTGATGGTCGCTGTTGTTGCCGACTGATGAAATACTTTATGAATTGAATTCTTCTTCGATAATTCTCATGAACGATGTCGTTTTGGATTTCAAGCCGTCATGATCGGTTGTTGCAGTGTCCGGCGGTGGTGGTGGCAGTGGCAGCGACTGGTGAAGATCGCCCAGTCTGTCTAGATTAAGTTTCATCTTCGATCTGTGTGTACGGAGGTTAGGGTTTGTAAAATTTGTAGAGGAAGATGATGTGATTTTTTTTTTTGAAGAGGAAGATGATGTGATGATGTAACAATGGGAGTAAACTTTCAACGAATGGTCACGTGGTGAAGAGTTGTTCATTTGATTGTGAACGGTAATGACGGATCAAGGAAACACGTGGCGGGATATGAACGGTGTGGTGTTAGTCAACCTTAGACTATGTCTTAAATGTTGTCTGCAATTTTCACTTTGTGGTCCAATAAAAGGGGTGGAGATTTGATTTTGCTTATGTATTTTTTTGTATTTTGGAGAAAAATGAGAGTGAAGAAGAAGATAAGATGTGGAGAAGAAGACAAAATACAAATAACTGTAAAATATTTAGTTTAATTTTGATAAAAAATTATTTTGATTATTATATTTAATTTTATTTACCGTAAATATCATATACACACTTTGTCTACTATTGTTCCTGATTTATTATTGTATGTTTGTATTTTGAATTGTTTTCATTATTTCTACATTTTCGAAAGTTATTTTAAAAAATATGAAGCCTTACAAGTTACAATTGAGTTGTATAATACTGTGTAACCGCATCAAGAGTTGAACCTCACATTATTACACCAGGGACGGGCGCACCCCTTGGAAAAAATTATATAGTGTTATTCGTTCGCGAAAATCCCGAGCGCACCCCATGAAATTTTGTAATCGCCCCTTTTAAACTTTCGAAACCAACCCTTATCAAGGGTAGAACCATGTAGAGTAGTTACAGTTAAAAAAAATATTGAAAATAGACTGTTTTGAACTTTTCCGGGAAGCCGGCGACGACCTCTGTAAGTTTGTTGAGAAGGCAAATAGAAGTAGAGGGAAGCCAAATAACTCAAAAGTTTGACTTTTACCCTTTTCATTATTTTACTTTTAAAGACTCACATATTTAGGAAATAAGTGCCTGCACTTAGACTCGAGGGTATGAGAGCCTCATCCCCAAGGGGATGGGCCGCCACGTTACCGCCATGTAGGAGGGGCTTGAAGGGGATGGACCTAGGGGGTGGTGGATGAACCCCTTTATATGTATGTATGTATGTATGTATGTATGTATGTATGTTATGTATGTATGTATGTATGTATGTATGTATGTATGTATGTATGTATGTATGTATGTATGTATGTATGTATGTATGTATGTATGTATGTAGTATGTATGTATGTATGTATGTATGTATGTATGTATGTATGTATGGTATGTATGTATGTATGTATGTATGTATGTATGTATGTATGTATGTATGTATGTATGTATGTTATGTATGTATGTATGTATGTATGTATGTATGTATGTATGTATGTATGTATGTATGTATGTATGTATGTATGTATGTATGTATGTATGTATGTATGTATGTATGTATGTATGTATGTATGTATGTATGTATGTATGTATGTATGTATGTATGTATGTATGTATGTATGTATGTATGTATGTATGTATGTATGTATGTATGTATGTATGTATGTATGTATGTATGTATGTATGTATGTATGTATAGGTATATGTGAGAGAAGGGAGGCACGACGAGTCCGGCTAGTGGGTGACGGAAAGGACTAGCCGACCTATGGGGGGCGGTGTGGGGGACCAGCGCCGGGCCAAGCCGGGCCTCAGCTGGCCCCCATAGCGTCTGTCTTAGTATGGCTTTACTATGTTCATAGCTCATGCTCTAGAACCTTTAATTTATTATTTACTTTTTTTTCTACTTTATCTTATTATAAATAGATTAACGTCAAAATGTGTAATTGTGTATAAGAATTTTAGTTTTTTTTCTATTATTATCTCATTACTTTATTAGTAAACATTTAACTTAATTAAGAATTTTCACTTTATACAATTTCTTTACAAAAATATATAAGTACATGGGATTTTTTTTGGAACAAAGAGATGTATTTATAAAGGATAATCAATCGGCTAAAAAGAAAAACTCAAATCAAGTGAATACCACCCTTTCATAATATTAAACACATGGGATAAAACCCAAGTTTTCAGTACACACTTTTTTATAGGAATAAATCCTATTTTTATTTAATAAAAACATCTATTTTATTTTAGGTAACTTTATTGCCACTTTTCCAAGCCTTCAGTGCTGTCCAGCTGGCTTCTATTTGGCTTTCACATTTGGTTACCTTAAACGCGTTTAAAAATATTTTGTTAGTGGGAGATACTGGTGAGTGAATCCCAGTTCAATCAAGTTTAAACAAAAACCATTGTAAAGTATTGAGGGCGGTCTCGCAATTACATTTGTTTCCAAGTCATACCAATTACCACCCTCGGTACTGTCAAACCCGACTTGTGGAAATGTTACCCCTCGCAAGGCAGTAACAAATTTTGTATACAAAACCCCAACATACCGACGATAATTGTATCCTTACAAATATTCAATAACTGTTTAATATATAATTAATTAAGTGAGGTTTTGTAAAAGTAGTTTGCTAAAAGGAGATTACTCACATTGCTGTCTTAGATTTTCTGTAAGGGTTCCCTGGGAATTATCTATAAATTACACAAATGCACACGTGTTAGTATAATAACCCATTTTAACATTAGTAATACCCTCCCCGAGACGACATACCAACGACTACGTCGGGCAAAACCACGACAGCCGTTACGGAACACTAGATCAATCGGCCAGAGTATCTAATACATATCCAGGGGTTATGATACTTACAACGGAGCAGAACCTCGTTATTTAGGGGGGTATTATACCCGAGTATAATATTAAATCTTCAGAATTTTGAGAGAGAAAGAGTTCGTGAGCGATTTTCGACTGAAGGCCCGATGCCCTCTTATATAGGGCCTGATTTTGGGCTCTACGCAGCCCGCGTAAGGTGTAGCCAAGGGGCTATGTAGCCCGCCTAGTAGGTGGCTAGGGCTGTAACTGATCCGGGTCATCGTATAGGGTCGACGGGTGTTGGGCCACGTGGCGGCCTGGGGTCGCGCCAGCCGTCACCCGCTCGCGGCCCGCGTAGGCAGTAGCCATGGGCTACGCGCCCCGCGACAGCCTAATTTTCCTTGTTTTTATTTTATTTTTAATGTTATATCATATTTTGGGCTCGGTTTTCACATACGGGGTGTATTTTAAGACATATTGGGATATTTTAAAATATATTGGGGTGTCGAAAATATTTCGAGGGTGTCGGTTTAATTTAGGGTTGTTATATCTTCCCCACCTTATTTTAGAGCTCGTCCTCGAGGTCTACTGGAACAGGTGTGGATATTTCCTTTGCATTTCTGATTCAAGCTCCCATGTGTATTCGGGTCCTCTTTTGGAGTCCCATTTTACTTTGACCAGAACTAATCTCTTGTGCTTGAGATTCTTAACCTTCCTGTCTTCAATCTGTAGAGGCCTTTCTACAAATTTGAGTTGTTCATTTACCTCTATGTCCTTAAGAGGTACCATCAGTGATTCATCAGCTAAGCATTTCTTGAGATTAGATACATGAAATACATCATGTATTCCTGCCGTTTCCTCTGGCAGTTATAGCTGATAGGCTACAGGTCCTATTCTTCTAATAATCTCAAAAGGTCCAACATACCTGGGACTTAACTTTCCCCTCTTGATGAATCTTACTACTCCTTTCCAAGGATAGACTTTTAACAATACCTTGTCACCTACCTG
Organism: Helianthus annuus; assembly: GCF_002127325.2. NCBI lineage: Eukaryota > Viridiplantae > Streptophyta > Magnoliopsida > Asterales > Asteraceae > Helianthus > Helianthus annuus. Next base: position 113,758,004 of record NC_035436.2, read on the forward strand.
AAATTCTAATGGCTTACGTCTGTTATCAGCGTAGCTCTTTTGTCGATCACGTGCTGCTTTCAGTCGTTCCTTGCTTGAATGATCTTTTCGGTTGTTTCCTGCACTATCTCAGGTCCAGATAGTTGCTTTTCCCCAATTTCTGCCCAACAGACGGGGGTTCTGCACTTTCGTCCATAAAGTGCTTCGAATGGTGCAGCATTGATACTAGTGTGATAACGGTTATTATAAGAAAATTCTATTAAAGGTAAGTGATCGTCCCAATTACCTCCGAAATCAATTACACAAGCTCTAAGCATATCTTCCATTGTCTGAATTGTCCTTTCGCTTTGTCCATCTGTTTGAGGATGATAAGCGGTGCTTAGATTTAGCTTGGTTCCCATTGCTTTTTGGAAACTTGACCAAAAATGAGAGGTAAAACGGCTATTCCTATCAGAAACAATTGATAAAGGAATTCCATGTAATGAAACAATTTCATTTACATACAATTTGGCTAATTGTTCCATACTGAAAGTTTCCTTCATTGGTAGGAAATGAGCTGATTTAGTTAGCCTGTCTACAATCACCTAGATTGTATCATTACATTTTCTTATTTTGGGTAATTTGGTAACAAAATCCATTGTTATCAATTCCTATTTCCACACTGGCATCTCTAACTGTTGTAACAAACCTGAGGGTTTCTGATGTTCAGCTTTGACTTGTGAACAAGTTAAACACTTAAAAACGTAAGCTGCTATATCCTTTTTCATTCCTATCCACCAGAAATTATTTCTTAAATCCTGATACATTTTATCACTTCCAGGATGCATTGTATACTTAGACTCATGGGCTTCTTCTAATATACAGTGGCGTAGGTTTCCTAATTTAGGTATCCATGTTCTTTTCTTATGGAATCTCTAAATTCCATATGTTCCTTGTTCTAATTCCTTAATCATTCCTTTTAATTTTTCAGTATCCTCCTTGATTACTGATTCTTGTGCTTTTCTAATCTGTTCATTTAAACCTACTTGTAGATTTAATTTAAGAGAACGTACCCTTTTTGGCTTTTCATGATACTTTCGGCTTAAGGCATCAGCTACTACATTGACTTTCCCTGCATGACACTGGATATTACAATCATAATCACTAAGTATCTCTATCCAGCGTCTTTGTCTCATATTTAGCTCTTTTTGTCCGAAAACATACCTTAAACTCTTATGATCTGTGAATATGGTAAACTTACTACCATAAAGGTAATGTCTCCAAATTTTAAGGGCAAAAATTATGGCTCCTAATTCAAAATCATGGGTTGAATAATTTTCTTCATGATTCTTAAGTTGTCTAGAGGCGTAAGCTATAACCTTTTGACGTTGCATCAACACACATCCATAACCTAACTTAGAAGCGTCACAATAGACTACAAAGTCTTCAGTTCCTTCTGGTAACGCTAATATGGGTGCATGGGTTAGTCTTTGCTTAAGGATTCTAAAGGCTTCTTCCTGTTTTGGTCCCCATTCAAACTTAACAGATTTACAGGTTAGCTTGGTTAAGGGAATGACTATTCTAGAAAAATCTTGAATAAATCTTCTATAGTAACCGGCCAATCCTAAGAAACTTCTAACCTCGGTTGGTGATTCAGGGGTTTTCCATTTGGTAATTGCCTCGATTTTTGTGGAATCCACATGAATTCCTTCATGGTTAACTAAGTGTCCAAGAAACTGTACCTGCTCTAACCAAAACTCTCACTTTGAAAACTTAGCGTAAAGCTTTTCCTTTCTTAATAGACTTAGAAGTGCGTGCAAATGCTTTGCGTGATCATCTTTACTTTTAGAATAGATAAGAATATCATCTATAAAGACAATTATGAATTTATCCAAATATGGCTTACATATTCGGTTCATCGTGTCCATAAATGCGGCTGGGGCATTGATTAAACCAAATGGCATGACAGTAAATTCATAATGGCCATACCTTGTTCTGAAAGCGGTTTTAGGAATTTCCTCTTCCTGTACCTTTAATTGATGATATCCTGCTCTTAAATCGATTTTAGAGAAAAATCGAGCTCCTTGAAGTTGATCGAACATATCATCGATCCTTGGTAATGGGTACCGGTTCTTAATCGTGACCTTGTTCAATTCACGGTAGTCAATGCACATACGCATCGACCCGTCCTTCTTTTTAACGAATAAAATCGGTGCTCCCCATGGCGATGAGCTTGGCTGTATGAATCCTTTCTCCAATAATTCGTCTAATTGTTTCTTCAGTTCCTGCATTTCTGCTGGTGCCAAACGGTAAGGTGCTTTGGCAATCGGTGCTGTCCCTGGTAGCAGATGGATTCTGAATTCAACTTCTCTGTCTGGCGGTAGCTCTGGCAATTCTTCTGGAAATATATCTGAAAACTAAGACACTACTGGAATGTCTTTTAGTTCTTTTCCTTTAGTGTTAGTGATTATGGAAATCAAATACACTATAGATCCTTTTCTTATACAACTTGCTGTTTTCATCACAAAGATGAATTTTGTGGATCTAGATGGCTTATTTCCTTTAATTGTGATCTTTTCACCTCTTGGTGAATTTACTTGAATTGACTTTTGATCACATAAAATACTGGATTTATTGGCTATTAACCAATCCATTCCTAGTACAATATCAAATTTTGCCATATTCATTGGGTAAAGGTTTGCAATAAACTTTTGATTTAAAATTTCTATTCTTGCCCCTTGCAAGATTTCAGAAATCTTAACGGTTTCTCCATTTGCTACCTCTACTAGACATTCTTGTGGGAGTTTAGTTAATGATTGATTTAGAAGTTTGCAAAACGAAGTATTGATAAAACTTTGGTTTGCACCGGAGTCAAATAATACTTTAGAAAAAACATCATTAACTAAAAACGTACTCGCTATTACGTCCGGAATCATCTTGGCTTCACCTGCAGTTAGAACAAATGCTCTAGCATTTTTAGTGTCCTTGTTGTTCGAAGGTGGAGCTAATTTCGGACAATTTGGCTTGATGTGACCTTTTTCTCCACAGTTGAAGCATAGTCCGTTACTAGATTTCCTCCTGCAATCTTCTTCCTTGTGTCCTGGTGCCTTGCAGAAATTGCAGTGAGTGGAGCATTTTCCTAAATGCTTCTTCTTACAAGCTTTGCAGTACGGTGCAGAGGTAGAACCTAAGTTCCTATGGTTGGAATTTCCAGAACGGAATTCTTGAGTAAGCCTTTGGGCTAGGTTTCTCCTTTGGTCTTCTTCTCTAGTACAGATTAATTCATCTGTCAAGGTATTTGCTAGTTCTACGGCTTCTTCTATGGTTTGGGGCCTAGCTGCCTTGACTACATGCCTAATCTCCCCGATTAGTCTCCATATGTAACGGGAGATTAATACTGGCTCAGGTGATGCAAGGGTTGGTACTATCCTAGCATATTCAAAGAATGTGGTAGTATAAGCCTTACTATCTACCCCGGTCATTCTAAGGTTCAAGAATTTATTTGCTATCTATTCTTTTTCATTGGGATGGCAGAATTTCCTTGCTACCATATTTTTGAATTCTTCCCATTCCATGTTATATACCCTATCACTTCCTCTTGAATGGCGGATAGTGTTCCATCATTCTAAAGTTGAGTTCTTAAACAGATTTGAGGCAAACATTATCTTATCTTCTTCAGCACACTTGCTTATTTTTAAAACAGCCTCAGTCTTTTCTATCCAGCGTAGAGCTGCAATGGATCCTTCATTGCCCGAGAATTCTATTGGTTTGCAGGACCAGAATTCTTTGTAAGAACAACCATAAGGCATGGTTCTTCTTCTTTTGGGAATGGGCACTTGAAGTACAAGTCCATTGTTCACGCTGTGTTCAGGTTCAGTTGGTCGCTTACTCCTATGTTTACTTTTATTATCAGCTTCTTTAACGGTTTGGATAATAAATGGTATTGCATCTATGATTCCTTGTGCCACAATGTGTTGGATGGCACTATTATCCACTTGATTTCCATTGTTATTGTTGTTCGGATTCTCATTATTCAGATTATCGTTATTCGGGTGGTTATCACTCTGGTTTTCCTGGTTCACTTCATTGTCCATCTGAATTTTAAACATTTACCACGCATTAATATCACAAAATAATATTTTAATATAGCCAATCATATGTCACGCACTTTGGTCAAAAGCGTCGATCATTGCAACTTTTACTCTATTCATATAATATGCATCTATTACACACCAGTACTGAAATTAAAATTACAATACCGACTGAAATTTAAAGTTACACTACTAGTAGTAGGCATCCGTAGTTTTTTTTTCATACACATACACACATATTTTATTATTATATTATTATTATTATTATTATTATTATTATTATTATTATTATTATTATTATTATTATTATTATTATTATTATTATTATTATTATTATTATTATTATTATTATTATAACCTTCTCCACCATCACTTCTACGGATATGGACCGAAATCCATATTGCGCTCGTCGTACTTACAGACGAGTCGCTCTCCCACCTGTCTCATCCTTTCACTATTCTCTAAAATTTCCTCACCAAATGTCCTAAGTTCTTGTACGTTTTCTGCACTCATTGAGGGTGCAGGTTCTAGGACTGGGTTCGGAATCTGGGGTGCGGGTTTCTGGTATGGAGGTGTAGGGGCCTGGTATGGGTAAGAATTCTCTAAAATCTCCCTAATGTATACATTATTATCGTAATAGGGATCTAGAGTGTCACACCCCGACCACGTAGGACAACAAACCGTGGCGGAAACGTCGGGGAGTGTTGCAACAGAAGCTATTGTTTCATAACCATGGATACACAATAATTTTGTTTTATTGATAAAATTAAACATTACATTGTCTTAACACATAAACAAGTTTTATATCATCTGTCATAGTTATTATGTCACTAAGGTCTTGTCCAGATCCTATGTGACGCATGCATCCTAGAAGTCAATCAAGCATCAACACCTGAAGCATATGTAAAAACTTAGTCAGCAAAGAAATGCTGGCGAGTACATAGGTTTTATAGGAGTGTTGGATTCATGGCTAGTTTAAATGTTGCAATACTTTATTAAAAACTTTGTTTTAAAAAAGAGTATAATATTGCAACTTAAATAACCAACTCAAATCAAGTGGGTTATAGTTTATAAAAACCTCGTAGCCATGATTCTTAACCCAAAAACATTTGTTTTAGTAAAGCAATTTGTAAAACATCTCGTATTAAATCGTTAACAAAATCTCGTTAATAAAACTCGTATGGTTTATATCATTTCGAAAACCTCGTTTGTGTGATATCGTTCCAAAATCGTTTACCCAAGTGAACTAAATAACGCCACGGTATGTAATATGTTGAAAACACTTATATATAAGAAGTACTAGCGGCGTATCTACCATGTTTTCACCATATTACACCCGTCCCGTTATCTAAACACTAGCCAAAAACCAATCGTTTACCCAAATTGTTTAACATCGTTTCCAAACTGTTTCCAAATCGTTCCCAAATCGTTTACTTGTTTAAATCGTCCTTGTTTTAATTGTGATAACATATATATGGTCGTCTCGTTAACAACATTCAAACCTGCATGAGTCGATCACCTCGCTTCTCGCTTCTCGAATTAACAAACCACTAAAGGGTAAGTTAACAAACATCAGATTCAGTCGCTACCCACAACCCCCACACATAACCATGTGTGTAGTAAAGTAACGGGATTTGTCAGATCCTATGGTACCATAACCTAATACTGGTCGGCTTGATCAATGCTAATGAATGTCATTTGTTATGTAACTACAACCATCAAGTTTTATTCACATTATTGAAATCGTTATTAGTTTAGTAAAAATCGTTTTAATCGTTTTTGAAATCATCGTTTAAACCTTGAAAATATTTCGTACATATGAATCACCCCAAAACATTTAAAAACAGTAAAATAGGGGAACTATGTACTCACATGAAGTGCAAAGTATCCTCAATCAATAGAACTCAAGCAAACTCAAGCAAACCAGAGAAATCAAGTAGCACCTAGTAATCGAACCACTAGTCAAACAATAGACGCCTAAATCGGAAGATCGGACAGAATGAGGTCTTGTAAACCAAATGAGTGTTGGAACTCATGTGATATGGTTTAATAAAGCCTACATTCTAAATCGGAACTTGACCTAAGTGCTTTCGACCCATCGCGACCCATTAAGGTAGCTTACGCTATTTTAACGCGTCGTGCGCGCAAATGCGCATTCGAGACGTCTAACTAGTCCTTATGACAAGTATTATATGCCTATACATGTTTAATTATGTTAAATAATTAGTTACGTGTCAAAAATTTAGGTCACATATGCTTAATTACCAATTATGTATGAAAAGGGTATTTTGGTAATTTACCAAAGGCATATAAACTACCTATCATGCGACTAATCAAACCTAAGTGACCATAAGGTATAACCTCGGAAGGTTATTCCCTATGCTACTATGGTCACTAAACATGTTTGGTCAGATCCTAACGATCGACCAAACGGGTCGTGTTTGAAAGTCTAAGCGGGTGTTTATTCCGCTTGACTTACGACTCTACACAAGCACCAAACTAAAAAGTGACGAGCTAAACATGCTAGAACATGTTTAGTTAAGTTAGAAAACAGGTTTTGATATCAAAACAACCGGTTTTGACATCCTAGAGTAGTTTGGTTACAAAATACGCGAGAAAACACATTTTGGCCGAAACTACGACTCGTCACTGAGCCTAGATAACGTGGTAATCAGTAGGTATAGTCACTTAGGGACTATAACCATCGTGATTACGCTCACGTTATGAAGTTCAAACGAACTTCGCGTTGACCATAAACTAGTCAAAGCAGAAAGTCAAACGCAGTTTGACTTTAACGCTAAAACGAATGAAAAGAACGAAAGAACGCTTACAGAAGGTCCCCGCAAGATTTGATTCCGATTTTTCTCTCAGATAGGAAGCATATACTTACACTTAGAGAGCATAAATCAGATTTCAAATTGTGGGTTTTGAAGTGAAATGGATGGGGTATATATAGGATTTCTAGAACCGTTAAGATCGTTCCTCGAAAACTGAGCTTTGATCTGGACCTTACGTGTGTGCCCATGGTTTTCTAAAACCATGGGAGCCCCTAATGTGGACTATGTTCATTGAATAACAGCCCATGGTTTTGCAAAACCATAGGTGAAAACCATCAACACTTCAAAATGGACTAGGTTCATTGAATCTGCCAGAAATTTCAAAAATGGTCCCTACACTTGTAAAACTTGATTTTTTGGCACTTTTAAGCCCTGTTAACCCCATTTCAAGGATCTAAAATAACGTTAAAGTATAGGGAACTTAAAATGTACTCAAAAACATCTCGGATGTCGGTTCGTTTGGTCGTACGGTTGCGTTATTCGCTTAATTACGACGGAAGTCGTAACGAACGCAAAAACGATCCAAATTAAGCGACGAATGGAATTTTATCATGCCAAACACTAAAATAAAATATTTTAATGCTTACATAAATTTTTGGTTATCCGGATGTATTCAGAACGTAAGTTATGCGCGAAAATGCAAACTTATGCACTTCTTGACGCTTTTAGTCCCTGAATGAGCATAAAGTTTATTTTAGCATACCGAACCCCTCAAAGCCTATTTCTAAGCTATGTAAAGGTTATTTAGGGTATGTTTAACCTATGATCAAGTTTCAGAGTGTTCGTTACTATACAAATCGGTATAGTTTCGCAGTTTGACACAAATAGTCCTTGCGATCGAACAAAGTTGATTTTAACACACCAAACCATCCGGAACTTATTTCTAAGTTATGTGGAGGTTATTTAAGATATGTTAAGCCTATTTCACTATTCCGGAGTGTTTGTTGCATTAAACTGGTTATATTTACGCATCAGAGCGCGTATAACCTTCCAGAAAGCGATTTAAAGCTTGAAATTGGAGTTGAATCGAATTGTAAAATCACCAAACACAAATACACACATAATAACACCAAAACACATATAGTAACACCAAAGCACATTGTTTTATTAATAATCAACATTGTTTTATATCATACATCGATTACAGAGCACATTTGTCACAGTCTCCCCTACTTCAGGAAATTTTGTCCCGAAATTTTAACAGAGGAAGCTTGTGAAAACAAATGCGGATATTTGGTCATCATTTGGTCCTTACGTTCCCAAGTAAATTCTGGGCCACGTTTGGACTCCCAACGAACTTTAGCCAAATGAATCCGTTTGTTCTTCAACTGCTTGAAAGTACGGTCCACTATCTCCACGGGTCTCTCGACAAAGTGCATCGTTTCATCGATTCGGATCTCGTCGAGAGGAATGTGAAGATCAGCGTCAGCTAAACACTTTCGCAAATTGGACACGTGAAAAGTCGGATGAATATTCCCAAGCTCTGGAGGTAGCTCTAGTCGATAGGCAACCTTCCCAATTCTTTCCACAATCTTAAATGGTCCCACATATCGAGGTGCAAGTTTTCCTTTCTTTCCAAATCTCATGACTCCTTTCCAAGGTGAAACCTTGAGTAGGACACGATCTCCGACTTGAAATTCTAAGGGCTTGCGTCGCATATCCGCATAACTCTTTTGACGGCTTCGAGCTGTCACAAGATTATCGCGGATTTTCTTGATTTTGTCTATTGTTTCCAGAACGAGCTCAGGCCCAGTAAGCTGAGCTTCACCGGTCTCGTTCCAACAGATAGGTGAACGACATTTTCAACCGTAGAGAGCTTCGAATGGTGCCATTTTAATGCTAACATGATAACTATTGTTGTAAGAGAACTCGATCAATGGCAGATGAGAATCCCAATTACCACCAAAGTCTATCACGCATGCTCTAAGCATATCCTCCAAAGTTTGAATCGTCCTTTCAGATTGGCCATCTGTTTGGGGATGATAAGTGTTGGTGCACTTGTGTCTGTACTTTGTCTGTATTTTGTAATGTTATAAAACGATGTCTTTGTTAGTTTTGTTTACGTCTTGTGTTGATTTGTATATGTGTTTGATTGTAAGTTTGACCAAGTCAACCATCCTCCTGGTTTGACTTGGCCAAACAGTCAACACTAAGGTTGTAAGTTTGTTTGCTTCGAAGGATGTCATCGAAGGATGGTTTATATCCTTCGATGACCTCGAAACACAACCTTCGATGGATACAGATGGACCTCGAAGGATATATCATCCTTCGAGGTATGTATGGATCCTTCGGTAGATTTCTGGTCGATAGATGATCCTTCGACCAGACTATCTTATCCTTCGAGCATGCAATCTGTTATGGGTATATATATACCATGTATGGTTTCACTTCAAAGGAAGTCCTTAGAAAGTCTTGTTGATAGTGTATGTGAGTGAACCAAGTCTTGTAGAGAGCATTTTTCAGTTTGGTCAAGGGCTGTAACCGTGTCCACTGAAATACAAGAGAAAACTTTGATATATTGCGTGTCTACTCTTTCTCTTTGTAGCTTGTGCTTTCATATAAACTATCGGTTTGCATTCTAGCTTGGATTCCGCACTTGCTAGAGTGTTAAACATAACAAGGATAAGGTTTAACCTCAACCTTCGAGGGACCTACAAGTGGTATCAGAGCCGTGGCTCTTTTCCTTGTTAAAAACCGGGTTTGTACAAGACTTTGGAGTGTTTAGACAAAACTCACTTGGTTTAGCACCCGTTTTTAGTGTGTTTCTTGCATTTCTAGACTTAAAAACGTGTTCTAAACTAACCGGGTGTGTTAAGGGAAGGTTTGGGTAACTTAAAATCTTGTTCTAAAAGGTTTGGTAATTTCCGGCCAAAATTCCGGCTTACTCCGGTGACCGGTTTCTGGATAAGAAGCTTCCTTTTTGGGCAATATTTTAAAAGTCAAATCTGAGTTGGTGAAAAGTTGAGGTCTGAACATACCTTCTGCCGAAAGTTGTCTACCAACCCATCACCTTTTCACAAACCTGTCAACTTTGTGTCAGTGTGTCAGTGTGTTCGAAAGATATCCTTCGAAGTCGAAAGATTATCTTTCGATCAAGGAGGTTCGACAGATACCCATCCTTCGAACATCTTTCGAAGGCTGTGATCTATCTTTCGAGCCAAGGGATCTTTTCGAAGGATATATTGTTCGAGCTACTGTTACTCTTCGAAAGATAAGGATCCTTCGTCTTGGAGAATCTTTCGAAGTCGTTGTTCGAAATTCAACAGTGATCCTTCGAACACTGTTGATCCTTCGAACAAGTGTTATCTTTCGATCCTTATCTGTATAAATTTAACAGTTGTGATTTTCAGGTCTTTCGATCCAGTATCCTTCGGCTGTTTGTTCATTTTCAACATATTAACATAGTTTGTGAACATTGAATTTTCAAAAAGGAAAAACTTGTTTTTTCAAATTTTTAAATCAATTTTCACTTAATATATTAATTTTTATAAAATGGGAACAAACGGTCAGTGGGATCCAACCGCGTGGACTACAACAACTTTGACTCCACAGTCATCAGCTACGCAATCATCAGCTACACAGTCTACGTCAGATTTCAACAAAACTGCATGGATGCATGCTATTGCCCCACCTCAAGCTGCAATGATAACTGCAAATCAATGGGCATTGGTCACAAATCAAAGCAGCAGCATTCAAGCAATGATGCAGAACGACAGTGAAACTGGTACAAGCACAAAACCGCCAAAACTTAATCACATCAATGATTGGGGATGGTGGAAAGAAAGGCTGAGAACTTATGTTCAGGGGCAAGGTCAAGATCTATGGATGTGTTTCTTCACCCCATTTGAAAATGAGTTGGAAGTTGCAGGATCCAATCCAGAAACTTACAGCACTATGTCTGATGATGATAAGAAGAAATTTGAGTTAGAAAAGAAAGCATTCATGATTCTCACACAAGCTCTTCACAGAGACATTTACCACCAGTTTGTTTACTGTACGACTACTAAAAGCTTGTGGGATATGCTCACGTTACGATGTGAAGGAAATGCTCAATCTAGGAAGATCAAGCAAGAATTGCTGAAGAAAGAGTTTGAAGGTTTCACATGTATGGAGAATGAGGGTTTGGCAGAGTTATCTACAAGGTTCCATCACTTGTTGAGTGAGATGTTTGCCTTCCGAGTCACTGCCACTCCACAAGAAATGGTGAAGAGATTCGCTGATAGCTTACCAGCAAAATGGAGCGGTTATCTTGAAATTCTCAAGGAATGCGAAGTTTCAAACAGCTTTCATCTCAAACACCGGACCTTCCACAACAAATCAGTTTGATCCTTCAGCATACACGATGATGTATTCAAGACCAGATTCTTCTTCTCAACAACAACAGACAGCTCAGCAATTCACACCACCGCCTTTCTTAGACCCAAGCAGAGCTCAGCAGCAACAACCGCAACGGCAAGGGTTTTATGGAAACTCTTCAAATTTTCAAGCCACTTCCAATCCGAACACCATCAGATTAGACACTTCCAACTTTTCCAAAGTCACTGTCGAAATAGCCAAGGAGCATATGGAGATGTTGAATACCTTGGTTAGTGCTTATTGTGGATTAGTTGCAGGTCAGATTGAGAATATCAATCTAACAAATGAAGATTATCAGCAAGTGGATAAAGAAGAGTTTGAAATGATGGATATCAAATGGGCTCTTGCTAGTGCAATTCGAAGAGCAAAGGAGTTTATGGAAAGGACGGGGAGAACCAACTTGGAAAGCAACAACAACACCAAGTATGGTTTTGATAAGAATGCTGTCACTTGCTTTAATTGTGGTGAAAAGGGTCACTTCAAGCGGGAGTGTCAGAAGCCACCTAAGCAAGGAAATCAGAATCCCTTCAGGAATCAAGGACAACCACAACAGCAACAGAACAACAATACTGTCAGATCAATAGTTCCTGTTGGAGGAAATGCATCTGGATCCACAAACACTAATCCCCACAGAGGATTGGTTGTTCAAGCTGATGAAATCTGTAACTGGAACCTTCAGCTTGGAGAAGGAGGAAATGGTGGAACAGCATGTTATGCTAAAGTGGTTGAGAAGGTAGTTGAACCCGTGTCTGCTGGTGAATCTTCGGAAGATGAAGATAGTTCGGGTTATAGTGGAAGCATGGATGGGGAATCACTTGATGCTGGTGATCTATCAAGTGATGCTTTAGATTTGGAGGTTGATGAGCTTTTGGCTGAAACTGAAGCATTATGCAAGAGTAGATCTATTCTTTGCCAGAAATCTGCTGGAACTTCCGAGAAGCTTGCTCAGTTTTTCTCTGAAGATGGATCTTTTTCTTTTCATACAACTTTTATGGCTCATGTAGAAGGTCAAACCTCTCAGGTATGTGATACTAACTCTGACTCTATTTCTGCTTCTATTGAATGTGCCAAGTGTTTAGAATATGCAGAAAAGGAAATTCAGTTTGAAATCACACACAAACACAATCAAGAATTGATTGTAGATCTTTCTAAAGCAACCAAAGCTAACTTGTTTTTAACCAGAAATGAAAAGGAGTTTAAAGCAACAATTGCGTCATTAAAACATGATGTTTCTGAATTACAAAAGGCTGTTTTGAGAAAACAACATGCTAACAATAATCTAATTGACACAATTGAAAAGCAAATGGTAGAGTTAGCAACAGCTCGATGTGAATGTGAGACAATTAAGCAGAAATTGGAAAGCTATTCCAATTCCCGCTATGTTTTGGATCACATTATTGATGTTCAAAAGAAAAAGGGGGATGCAAAATGTATTGGTTACAAATCATGTCCTCCCCCGATGAATCACAATTACTCCAAGTTGCCTGATGACGAGGATATGCCCCGTTTTGAACCTACTGTGCCACTCGGTCTAGATGACTTTGCAGCAGGCCTCGGGTTCACAACTGATACATCATCCTCGGGTCATTCAGAATATGAGAATGTGACAGATTCATCGTGTGTTAAGGAACAGAGTCCTCCCATTATTGAGGATGCTGATTCTTCGGACGATGAATCGGAAGAAATTGTGAAACAACAGTCTAACTCGGTTACAACAGATATTCCTATCGAAAATCACATTCTGTGTGATCCACCAGTGAAACCGAGTAAGACTGAAATGTCAAAAGCAATGGAATCCCCTGTAGTTAGCTCTGAAGGGAATAACTTGTTGTATACGCTCAAAGGAGATAGCAAAATCTACTCTAACAAAGATTTTCCAATTAAAAATGTAAATCAAGATTTAATTGAGTAAATTTTTGAAGGATGCACTGATAAGTTTTTGGGGAACAAAAGTGGCAAAGTTACAGTCACTCAATGTGATCCAATTCCGTGTGAACAAATTAGAAAACAATACGGAAACCAAAAACTACCAATTGAGCGAAAACAACAAGTCAACTCCGGAAAGGGTAAGGTACAGGGAAAGAAGGCTCAGAACAAGAACGTTCAAGCACCTAAAGTTCAGCAGTCTAAGACTGAACAACCAAAGGTTCAACAACCTAAAGTTGAACAGTCTAAGGCTACTCAACCTAAGGCTGCACAACCTAAAATTCAACAATCAAGGGTTGAGCAACCTAAGGTTCAACAACAAAAGGTGCAAAACAAAAGAGCTCCTGTTAAGAGACAAGAACCAAAAATGAACTTTGTTGGATCCACTGGTTCAGACAAACTTGAAACATTTCAGGATAAATCTAACGTTGATTTTGTAAAACAAGTTAGAATTTTAAAACGAAATGATCAGAACAATTACACACAGCACACCAACGGATGTGATTTAGGTCCTAGTACGTCTAGATCACAAAGTTCATTGTCTGGTTCTTCGTTTGGTCATCAACATGTTTCTCCGAGGTTTGTAGAGCGGAGAACGTGCTTTGAATGTGGCACAGTTGGGCATATTGTAAGATATTGCCCATACCTGCAAAAGCTGAAGTAAAAAACGAGTGCTCCCCAAGAAATCAATTACCAAAAACGACCAGTTTCCCCGAAACAAGACCCACGTGTCTTGAAAGAAAGGGAAAAGAAGTTAAAGCAAAAGAATCAAAAGGTAATTGAAAAGGCCTTAAAATCAGAGGTTAAAGAAGAAAAACCTGTACAAGCAAAATCTACAACTGTAAAACCAGTAAATGCAAAAACAATTAATACAAATACTGGTAAAGGACAAACAACTTGGAAACAAAAACAGGTAATTCAATCAGGGGGAGCATCATAGGTTCTTTTTCCTAATCATCAAGTGATTGAAATCACCTTCCTTGATGATCAAGGACGACCCAAGTCCATAAAGGCTTGGGTCCCCCTCTCAAACTGATAAGTTAGTTGCATGTGCAGGCGGCTCCAGGAGGAACTATTAATAGTCATTGGATTGTTGATAGTGGGGCTTCCAGGCACATGACGGGCGACTATCGTCTTCTTTTCGATGTGCGAAGTATAAGAGGAGGATATGTTGCGTTTGCTGGAGACAAAGGAGGGTATATCACCGGCGAGGGAATGATCTCAAATGGAATTGTGAGTTTCGACAAAATCAATTATGTGCAACAGTTGGATCACAATCTCCTGAGTGTTTCTCAGATCTGCGACAAGAAGTTCACCGTGCATTTTGATGATGCCGGTTGTTATGTGCTGAAGCCAGGATTCAAGATTCCCGCAGAATGGATTCTCTTATCAGCACCAAGAGTTAATGATTTGTATGTCCTTGATATGAGCCAAGCAATAACTCAGTCCAAACAAGTTACTTGCTTTATTTCAAAAGCCACTGAAAAGGAGACGATCTCTTGGCACAGACGGATGGGTCATATTCACCTCAGAAAAATGAATCACCTTGTCAAAAACAATTTGGTGAGAGGTGTCAATGTGAAGAATTTTCAACTTCAAGATGTCTGTGTGCCGTGTCAGAAAGGGAAGCAAATCAAGAAATCACATCCATTGAAAAAGGTTAACACTGTAAACATGCCACTCGAACGTCTGCATATGGACCTTTTCGGCCCAGTCAAACAGAAGAGTGTGCACGGTGAGGTTTTCTGCTTGGTAGTTACTGATGACTATTCAAGATTTTCATGGGTTGACTTCATGGTTCACAAGAGTGAGACTCCAGAAATTCTAAAGAATTTGATCACCTTGTTGGAAAATCTTTATAATCTAAAGGTGAGGCGAATTCGAAGCGACAACGGAACCGAGTTCAAAAACAGGGTTATGGATGAATTTTGCACTGCAAAAGGAATCCTTCATGAATACAGCTCTCGGTACACGCCACAACAAAACGGAGTCGCTGAAAGAAAGAACAGAACCTTAATTGAGACTGCAAGAACCATGTTGGTTGAGTCTCAGCTTCCAGTTCGATTCTGGAGTGAAGCTGTTGGCTCGGCTTGCTACACGTTAAATAGGGTTCTCACAGTGAAAAGACATGGCAAAACGTGCTTCGAACTCCTACACAAGAAGACTCCTGACTTGGAATATCTAGAACCTTTTGGTGCACCATGTACCATGATTGAGCCTGACGGGAAGTTTGGTGCCAAAGCTATCGAAGGTTATTTCATTGGGTATGCTACTCCTAATCTGCGAGTATGGAACCTGACTACCAAAAGGATTGAAGAATGGGGTGAAGTAAGAGTTCAAAGATATTCTAATCCACCGAAGCCTTCTGGAGATCCATGGATGTTCGATTATGATGGTCTTTTCGACTCATTTAATCTGCCGACATTTGATGATGACAATGCAATTGCTCAAATGTTGTCTGAAAGCGAGAATGCGACTGGCTCTCAGTTAGCTCGTCCAATCATTGTTGATTCACAAGCAGCTTCTTCTGTCAACAATCTCGTTTCAAATGAGGTGTTTAATGATGTTGTCGATTACAATTTGTCATCGGAAGATGAGGAGTATGTTGATGCAAATTTATTTGTGAAGCACTGCGTCCGGTTCAAGGTACTTCAGAAGCAACGGATCCAGTGTCTGCGCCAATTATCCAAGAAGAAAATGCATCATCTTCTACAACTCAACAGCTTCAGAATGATATCGGGAATTTAAATATCAATAACTTGAGGTCAAATGTTGAAATTCCTCCAGTTTCTGAAACCCGAATTCATAACATTCATCCTCAGCAGAATATTATAGGTGATGTCCACAGTGGTGTAAGGACAAGGAATCAAATCAGAAATAACGAAAATGCTGGCTTGTATGCTGAGATACGAGAATCGGGACAACAAAATGATTGGTCTTTCGCCTGCTATGTTAGCCAAGAAGAGCCTAGATCTTGGAAGGAGGCATTGAAAGATGATTCCTGGGTGGAAGCCATGCAAGAAGAACTTCAGCAGTTCGAGAAGTTGGGCGTATGGAAATTGGTTGATAGGCCCGACAACTACAAGAAGATCGGAACTCGTTGGGTGTTTAAGTGCAAGAAGGACGACCGTGGGATTGTTTTCCGAAACAAAGCAAGGTTAGTTGTTCAAGGCTTCAGTCAGATCGAAGGTATTGACTACAATGAGGTGTATGCACCTGTTGCACGTCTGGAGGCTATTAGAATCTTTCTAGCCTACGCATCCTTCAAGAAATTCAAGGTGTACCAGATGGATGTTAAAAGTGCTTTTCTTCACGGAGTAGTCGAAGAGGAAGTATATGTCGAGCAACCACCGGGGTTTGAAGATCCATTACATCCTGACAGAGTTTACTGCTTAACAAGGCGTTATATGGTCTTCATCAAGCGCCTCGAGCCTGGTATGAGACTCTGTCTACCTACCTGCTGAGCAATGGGTTTAGACGGGGTTTAATCGATTGTACCCTCTTCATCAAAGAAAAAGGTGAAGATCTTCTGTTGGTACAAGTGTTTGTCGTTGACATTATCTTTGGTTCTACCGATGATAAGTTATGCAAGGAATTTGAAAAGGTGATGCAAGATCGATTCGAGATGAGTGCGATGGGTGAAATGACGTTCTTCTTGGGTTTGCAAGTTAATCAGTCCGAATCTGGAATATTTATCCATCAAACCAAGTACGTCGGAGACATCTTGAGCCGGTTCCAGATGTCCGATTCGAAGCCAATTTCTACTCCTCTTCCGCAGAATCACGGGATTACTCCGGATGAAAAAGGGGAAGCTGTGGATTCTTCACTTTATCGTGCTATGATTGGATCCTTAATGTATCTCACCGCATCAAGACCCGACATTATGTATCCAACTTGTCTTCTCGCTAGGTACCAAGCGAATCCGAAGGTCTCTCACTATGCTGCTGTCAAAAGGATTTTTCGTTATCTGAAGGGTTGCCCTGACACCGGGTTATGGTACCCTAAGGATGATAACTTCGATCTCAAGGCTTACAGTGATTCTGATTTCGGCGGCTGCAAGAAAGATGGAAAATCAACTACAGCAGGATGTCAGTTCTTAGGCAATCGCCTAGTCACTTGGCAGTGCAAGAAGCAGACATGTGTGGCTACATCTACATGTGAAGCGGAATACATTGCTGCGTCTAGTTGCTGCTCCCAGGTTCTATGGATCCAACAACAGATGCGGGACTACGGTTTTAAATTCCTAACTACTCCTATTTATATTGATAATGAAGCTGCTTTACAGATCACTAGAAATCCTGTACAGCACTCAAAAACGAAGCACATCGATATTAAATATCACTTCATACGTGATTGCTTTGAAAAGAGACTTATCGATGTGGTTCACATTCATACCGATCACCAACGTGCCGACCTTTTTACCAAAGCATTTGATAAATCAAGATTCGATTATTTACTTTTGGTAAACGGCATAAAGGTGAAGCAAGAGTAACCGACATCGGGAAATCATTTTTGTAAATATTTTTCTAAAAACCAAAAATCCAAAAATATGTTTTTACTTTATTTTATTTTTGAATTTTAGGGGGAGAAAGTTTCAAGAAAAATACAAAAACACTGAAAAATCACAAAAATACAAAAATATGTCTTTAATTTATTTACTTTCTGCATTTAAGGGGGAGAAAATTCAGAAAAACACAGTTTCAAGAAAATACAAAAACACTGAAAAATCACAAAAATACAAAAATATGTCTTTAATTTATTTACTTTCTGCATTTAAGGGGGAGAAAATTCAGAAAAACACAAAAACAATAGAAAAACAAAAATGAGTTTCTTGGTAATATAAGAGAAAATGATATTACATCAGAGGTCGGTCGAAACATGTTTCTAGAAATCAAAAGAAAAAGAAAATGATAAGTAGCTCTACTAATGATGTACCGGTAGACTCACGATCATTTTAAAGTATGCAGGAGATATAAACATAACGAACTGAAAACCGCGTGGGAACCGCTCATTGGCATATGGTCTTGGTACCGAAATTTCGTTTGATAGATTGCCGAGGTTCTGAGATATTCGGGGTTTATACTATTTATCATCTGGGTATCATGGTTGTTTCTATAAAAGACAAAGTCTAAGTTCTTCCATGATACCATACATACGTGTACATAATTCATACTGCATTCGACCTCAATAAGTGATAAACAATCACATGTCCATACAAAATAAGTGATAAAATATCACATTTATCCGGGAGTCAAGTTCGTCTCTCTGCTGTACGGAAGTACAGACCTATTCACGGACTTGCTCCTGTGCCTTCATGCATCGAAAATCAAGTTCCTCATCAATAAGTGATTCTATCACATAGGGCTTGTTTTCAACTCAAATAAGTGACTTGTTCACATCTTATATACGTTAAAAACGGATGATAAATGGTATACTCCCCAGTAAGATGAACTCTCGTGCATACCTTGATACGGGAATGTGTCGTGAGTGGATGAACACCGGTCGGTAAGTATAAATCATACCTTAAATGTATCTCATTGTATTATGATTACACTTGATCGCTGAGTTTAAGTGGACAACAATATCGGTAATTGTGGTAGAATACTTATCCGCGTCTGTAAAAGAATTTTAAAAGGAAATGTGTTTTGACAAAAGACCGCAAGCTGATATGATTCTCTTCGCCAGAAACTCGCAAAAATATTGTTGTGTTTGTACATATTTATTTTCTGCTTAGTTTATTGTCTTATTTTAAACAGTTTGGTCGTTTGGTGCATATCAGCACGACATTAGCGGTGATGTCGTTTGATAACATTCAAAGGATTTTAAAATTGTTGTCTTTTATTTTATCAAAATCCAAAAAGATTTTCAATTTAATATTATTTTTGATTAACTGATGTTGGTGCTCGATCCGATACCTGGCAAGCCGAGATACTTCATAAAACTAACCTTTGCAGAACTTCATAACGGACAACTTTTCAAAAATGGTCTTTTCTGAAAACCTCTAAATTTTTGAAGGGTTTGAATTGGAAATTCCCAAAAATCCAAAGTGTTGGTGGAAATCTGATCCTTCGAGGAAGCAATGGCCCTCGAAAGATCAGATGGTCAATGAAAGTCAATGAAAGTCAATCATCTCAGTCGAAAGATGAATTGGTCAACGAAGGATTTGACCAATTTGATCTTTCGAGGTAATCAGATCTTTTGAAAGATGGATAAGGTCGAAAGATATCCTTCGAGGATCCTCACAAATATCTGGTATCCTTCGATCCAGATCCTTCAAATATCTGGTATCTTTCAAGCCAGATATGGATCCTTCGACCCAAGGCTGATCTTTCGAGACACCTTTTCATCTTTCGAAAGGAAATTGATCCTTCGAGACGGTTCGACTTTCGAGGTCAGAGTATAAAAGGTGTCATCTTCTTCATTTCACACAACAGTTTCAAATCTCATCACTCAAAACCCTCTGTTTACCCCGAAACTCTGCCAAAATCAAAACTAGTTAAGATATCAGGATTTCTTTAACAAACACGGTAGGATGATCCTGTTTTTTTCTTAACAAACATCAACACAAACAACATTTTGTGTTAGGATAATCCTCTTTGATCATGTCATTTTAATTTTTTTCTTTGTTTTTGTACTTCAGAAAATGATGAATGATATGTGATCAATGTAATGTGCTAATGTTGTAAATGTTGTAAACATGTTAATGATAAGTTTTTGGTGTTTAAAAAGTTCATAACAGAGTTTTGGATTGAATCTTGATGTCAAGGATTGTGTGTTGGGTTAAACAAAACTTGGTTTGGGTTTATGATCTAAATCGATACATGTGGTGGTGTTTAGTGTTCGGGTTGATTCCAAAATGTTGATGTTTTTAAATGGATTTTGATGTTGCTTTTTATCTGGTATAAAACATAGTTGAAACCCACTTAAAAACTATTACCGGAAATTAAACTTAAAATGACCACCGGAATATCGCCGATGAACAGTGTTGCCGGACTTTCAACCTCGAAGGATGTTGACTTTCAACCTCGAAAGATGAGCTGTAAAATATCTTTCGAATTGAGACTCGAAAGATGTTAAGTCTCTCGAAGGATTCATCCTTCGATTGATCAGACCTTTCGAATGATCAAGATATCTTTCAAAGTTATGATCCTTCGAAAGATGATCTTTCGATA
Organism: Helianthus annuus; assembly: GCF_002127325.2. Taxonomy (NCBI): domain Eukaryota; kingdom Viridiplantae; phylum Streptophyta; class Magnoliopsida; order Asterales; family Asteraceae; genus Helianthus; species Helianthus annuus. The sequence continues at coordinate 113,778,344 of NC_035436.2, forward strand.
AGGCTGTCATCCTTCGAGGAAAGTAACATCTTTCGAACAGTCTGTCATCCTTCGAGCCAATGTTTCAATCCTTCGATGGCTAAATGATATCTTTCGAGGGTTCAACACTTAGAAAAATTTCAAGAAATTGAAATTTTTCTAAGTGTGAAATCCTTGATTGACTGTTTGACCTTTTCTCATTACGTGTTAATGTTTTGATGTACAGAAATGGCACCGAAAGTGAGGAAGGAACGGGCAAAGCCAACGAAGAAGGAAAAATCTGAGGTTGAATCTATGTCTGAACCTAGACATAACATGGCTGCTTATTTACAACCGGAAGGCAAAATCAGTCCGGAATTCACGGGAATTATGGAATATCTTCATCGCGCTCGTATCAACTATGCAATCACTACACAGCACACTGCTTATCAATCTCATATCAAGGAGTTCTGGAATTCGGCTGTGGTTGAAACAGTGGAGAACAAGGAAGTGATTAGTGGATCAGTTGCTGAAAAACCCGTGGTGATCACAGAGAACACCATCAGAGCACGTTTGCAGCTTGGAGATCAACCAGAAGATTCTACTTCTATTGATTTACAATGTCAGCGGGGCTTACTGATGAGGCTACGGTACAGCGATAACGTTCTTGCAAATCAGATCAACAAAAAGTTTATGCCGCTTCGATACAAGTTCTTATTGCATATCCTTATTCACTGCCTGAGCAACAAACGATCTGGATATGATCTGTCGCCGATTGATTTCACGGGATTGTTTACGGCTTTGATTCTGAACAAGCCGTTCAACATATCACGTTATATTTTCGACAATCTGAAAGAAAATGCTCGAAGGCCACTCCCGTCAGCAACCCAACGAACATCTACCAAGTTTTGGCTATATCCTAGATTCCTGCAGATGATGATTGATGATCAGATTCCTGGTCTTCCTAAAGCTGAAGCAGATGTTCTACCTGTCAATCCGATGAATGAGTGTACTCTGCTGATCTTCAAGTCCATGTCCAATTATAAGGAATCGGATCCAATCAGAAAGTTCATTGGTCATCTCGATGCTCCGAATTACGAGGCTCCACAGATAAACAAATGGCGTCGAGATGCAAGTGATTCCGATGATGAAGAGCCCAGGTTAATTGAGTTGGCTAACACACAACTCGGGGCTAAGCATGGTATTAAAGCATCGAGCAGGAAGTCTGCTGGCAGTTCTAGTGCTGCAGCACATGTGGAAGTTGATGTTAATGTTGCTGCAGAAGAAGTTCAGGGAGTGTTTGTTGATCCTGATGCTCATGTTAGTGCAGGTGGTGATGGTGGTACTGTAGTTGGTGAGACAGGCGGTAGTGTAGGTGGAGATGGTGGTCCTGCTAGTCAGTCAGGCAATGTTGCAACTGACAAAGGCAAAGGAAAGGCGGACGAGCCGAGGAAGTTGATAGATGAGAGTAGTTCGTCGTCTGAAGATGAAGGAGGTTCTGGTGACGATGGTTCGTCTTCTGAGGATGATAATCCTCCTCCTCCAGGGATGCGAAAGGTCTATGATAATCGCGGGAATCTCCGTTTTGAACAAATAGAGAAGACGGTTAGAACTGGAGAATCTGACAAAGATGAGGATTATATCCCTGCTGCTCCGGGTTTTATTAGAAAGAGGAAAGCAAAAAGACAGGGTATTCGTGCGTCAAAGAAAACTGCTGGTGATTCCTCTATTCCTGTTTCTATTCAGCTTTCAACTGCTCCAGAGCAACAACTACCTCCTGTTAGTTATCAACTGACTGCATCAGAGACGCTAGACCTGATGTCTTCACCTCAGAGGTCTTCTGGGACGCGCACGGTGACTGTTGATCAACAGCCGCCTGCAACCCCCGTCTCAGGTACACATGTCCGACCTCCTCTTTTTATTACTGGTCCTACAGGTGCTTCTGGTCAGGCTGGTCAGTCTGGCTCCTCAGGACCTGAGCCTTCGCGACCGACTCTGGTAGAGACTTTGTCTGTTTTATCTGAAGCTGAAAAGATTCAATTCCTGATTGAACAAGTCAGTGAATTGGGTTCCATAGTCGGTCGGCATACAAGAACGATTGAAGAGTATCGTGTGCAGCGATCACAGGATGTGGTGGCACACAACACGCTGTGTTTAATTGTTAATGCTCAGAACATCAAGATTAAGGAACAGGCCCTAGAAATTGAAAGGTGGAAGGAAGCGAACAGGGCTCGTGACAGGGAGGTCGAAACAATGAAAGGGCATAGTACTGTGTTAGAAAATGAGGCGAAAGCGTTAAGGCAGAAGCATAAAGAACTGGCAGATCGGTATAATAGTCGTGATGGTAAACTAGTCGAAGCCTTCAGGCCTGTGCACGCAAACTTCAAGAAGATTAATTACAAAGTAGGTACGCTGTGGAATGAAAGATGCAATGCATTAGGCATCGTACCCTCAAGGCGTGAGGATGACAAGGATGATGATGCAGCAAATTCGGATCAACCAGCTGCCTCAGGTTCCGGTGCAACTGCATCCGGGGCTGCAGGTGGGTCTGGTACATCTCAAGATGCTCCTACTGCTCCTTCAATAGCTACTACTGGCCCATCTGAGCAGACAGAAACACTAGAAACTTCTACAGGGCATGAGCATGTTAGTCTGGAACCAGAAACGTTTGCAAATCTCCCTGAATCCTCAGGTGTTTTTCAGTATCATCCAGTCACGGGTGAACTGTTAGAAGAGGGAGAACATGTTACCAAAATGTCTGATGAACAGGTACTGGCTCTGACAGAATTGGATGAAGTTGATGTGAGCATGATTGATGCTACTCCGTTGGTTCAGGACCAAACCGATTTCTCTACAATTGATGAAATCTTCATCGGTTCGGATCCTGAGCGTCCTGTCTATGTTGGGCAAGATAATACAGAGGTTAATGCTCTTGATGATGAGTATGTGGCAGAAAAGACAACAGAATTTGCCAATCTTTCTTCAGATTCTCCGACAGCTCAAGAAAACCGTGAGAAGACAGTAAACGAATGGCGAGCGGATTTCCTAGCTAGGAATCCTCCTCCGCTCGCTCCATTAGATCAGGTTAATTACATGAGTCTGGAAAAGAATCAGGCTCGAGGTCGTATCATTAGCTGGATGTTCATTAAGGAGCTTCACTGCATGGTTGTGAAGCGAGAATATGGTCTTCAGTACTTCAGATCTCTTCTCAGCATTCTTTCACTTCCGTACTATGACGTTGCAGTATTGGCTCAACTTGATGTTATCAATCGAGTCGAAGAAAAGATGGTGGATCTGTTTGCAAAGAAGATCAGGTTGGAAAGAAGAAGGGGTTGGAAGGATCCTCTATACAAGCCGCAGTTTCCTCGATACGAGCAGATCAGGTTTACGCTTGATCCAGAAACTAACACTGCTCGCTATCGTTTGGTTTATGATCCTCCAAAAGTGATGAAGAAGATACCTTTGTTGAAAATGAAGACAGACTTTCTAGGAAACTTTCGTTGCTGGGTCTATGATGCGGATACTGGAGAAGCCGTGATCTTATTCCGAGATAGTCAAGAGAACTTTCGAATAATAGATCCGATGTGGATTACTAACATGTCCAGGTCGGATATTATTGTTCTTAAGGATCACGAGATCAACTACCTGGTTAGAGATCGTGAACAAGCAATGAAGTTTCAGAAGACGGCCTTGTACTGCTTCAATCTACTGGTTAATGCGGGAAGTGCATGGTCATCGCATCATTTGACAGTTGAAAGGACGTCCGAGACTTAAAGACACGAAGATCGAGACAAAGCTACAGCCAAGGGGGAGTTTGTTGGTGCACTTGTGTCTGTACTTTGTCTGTATTTTGTAATGTTATAAAACGATGTCTTTGTTAGTTTTGTTTACGTCTTGTGTTGATTTGTATATGTGTTTGATTGTAAGTTTGACCAAGTCAACCATCCTCCTGGTTTGACTTGGCCAAACAGTCAACACTAAGGTTGTAAGTTTGTTTGCTTCGAAGGATGTCATCGAAGGATGGTTTATATCCTTCGATGACCTCGAAAGACAACCTTCGATGGATACAGATGGACCTCGAAGGATATATCATCCTTCGAGGTATGTATGGATCCTTCGGTAGATTTCTGGTCGATAGATGATCCTTCGACCAGACTATCTTATCCTTCGAGCATGCAATCTGTTATGGGTATATATATACCATGTATGGTTTCACTTCAAAGGAAGTCCTTAGAAAGTCTTGCTGATAGTGTATGTGAGTGAACCAAGTCTTGTAGAGAGCATTTTTCAGTTTGGTCAAGGGCTGTAACCGTGTCCACTGAAATACAAGAGAAAACTTTGATATATTGCGTGTCTACTCTTTCTCTTTGTAGCTTGTGCTTTCATATAAACTATATGTTTGCATTCTAGCTTGGATTCCGCACTTGCTAGAGTGTTAAACATAAAAAGGATAAGGTTTAACCTCAACCTCCGAGGGACCTACAATAAGCAGTGCTTAGATTCAGTTGGGTTCCCAAAGCAGATTACATGGTCTTCTAGAAATGAGATGAAAATCGAGCATCACAATCAGAAATGATATCCAAAGGAACACCATGTCGAGATACAATCAACATAAATCTTTGCAAGTTTATCAGCAGATAGATCCTCACGAATCGGAATAAAATGAGCTGATTTCGTTAATCGATCGATAACAACCCAAATAGCATCGTGACCCTTAGATGTACGCGGTAACTTGGTGATGAGATCCATCGCAAGGTTCTCCCACTTCCAAACCGGTATCTCTGGTTGTACAAGCAAACCAGAAGATCGTTGATGTTCAGCCTTGACCTTAAGACAAGTTAGGCATTTCGATACATACAAGGCAACATCTTTCTTCATACCAGGCCACCAGAACTTAGTACGAAGATCCTTGTACATTTTATCAGCACCAGGATGGATAGAATATCGAGACTTGTGAGATTCGTCCATTACTAGGGTGCGAAGATCGTCTTGTTTCAGAATCCACAAATGATCCTTGAAGTAGAGTAAACCATCGCCTTTCCTTTCGAGCTTAAGCTCAAGTTGAAGCGGCAACTCCTCACCTATCAAATTTTGTGAAACACAAAATTGCTGAGCTTGAAGAACACGAGTTTGAAGATCAGATAGCGTTTGAACAGAATGAAGCTTGACTCTCTCTTTTCGACTAAGCGCATCGGCCACGACATTCGCCTTACCAGGATGGTAGCGAATCTCGCAATCGTAATCGTTCAAGAGTTCAACCCAACGTCGTTGCCTCATTGTTGGTGCATGTTTTGTGACAACATCTTAGATTTGGTCTTTGGATATCTTGTAATTAGTAAAACAATAAACGGTTAGCGGGTTTAGCTTTGTAATAGTTTGTAATAGTGAATTAAGAGTGATTGGGCCAAACCAAACCCACATATGGGGGAGGGTTTGCGAAATGGGCCTTGCCCAAGACCTAGCCCACATGCAAAGCTTTGTCCTATATAAACAAAGCTTAGCATTAGGGTTTAGGTTAATCATCTAATCACCTTAATCACTTGGAGAGAATTCGTGAAAGACAACGGCTTGGACGAATTAGGATCTTGATTGATTGTAATCGTTATGAAGATAATCAATAAAGATCGGGTTTAAAGTGATTCGTGTTCTACTCGTTTTCTGTGATATCTAATCTAGGGGATTCCGCACTCTAGGTTGGATCGACGATTCTGTTTCGATCCGCACGTGTTACGGGATTTACAATTGGTATCAGAGCATTCGGCTCTTGATTGGCTTGGTTCAGAATCGTTTTCTGCTGAAAATCAGAGGTTTGGACGTGTTTGACGGCTGTTTTAGGATTTCTGCTGTTGATTTCGGATTAGCTGCTTCAATTCCGGATAAACTTCAATCATTTTGGACCATTACTGATCAAAAAGCTTGGATTTCGGATCAAAAATCAGTCATTTCGGATTATCAGCAAAAATTTCGGACCAAAAACAAGCAATTACAGACCATTACGGATCTTCTGATTGCATTTCGGATTTTCAAATCTGCATTTCGGATCATCAGGCTTGCATTTCGGATTGAACTGTTCCATTTCGGATTAATCAGTTGAATTTCGGACCAGTTTGGCTTGATTCCGGACCAGAAGGTGTGATTTCGGATCAGACTGTTATCATTACGGATTAGTGAGCCTCATTTCGGACCAGGAGGTGGTCATTACGTATTTAGGGCCATTTCGGACAATTTCGGATCATTTCGAACGGGGTGGAATTTTTCTTGGCTTGCGTAAGAAACCCTACAAATGACTTTGAAGGCAGACCTCGTGTCACAGCCTATGTGAACATGCAGGAGAATGATAAAAAGATGTATGTGGCTGAAAAGAGAGCCTTGGCTGCTATCAAGATGTCCCTACCTGACAGTATCAAACATACCTTTAAGAAGTACACTACTTCAAAGGAAATGTGGGATGCTCTAGAGAAGAGATATGAAGGAAATCCTGATGTCAAAAAGAACAAAGTTGATCTTCTGAAGAAGCAGTTTGCTGTGTTTAAGCACATGAAGAATGATTCACTTGAGGACATCATCACTCGATACTACCATCTGATGTCAGAGCTGGATAATTGTGATATAGACTGCTATTCTGACATAGAGAAAAATGACAAGCTGCTAGATGCCCTGCCTGCTAAATGGGATATTTACACTCTCATGATAAAGGGAGAAGCTGACTATGAAACAAAGGAGCTGGAAGAAGTTGTTGGAAAACTAAGAGCTTATGAGCTCAGCATGAAGAAGGACACTGGATATGATCAGGTTCAAGATCCAGGGATCTACAATGGGCTTGCATCTTCTTCATCTCATGATGCTTCTAGCAACTCTGCCACTGCTTTTCTTTCGTGTGATAATGAGCAGGTTACAGTTAATGAAGATGGTGATGTGTGTTTTGTAGCTGCTGCAGGAGGATCAACAGGAGTCAAGAGAACATCAACCTCAAAGCAAACTAGTAGTGCAAATTCAATGCCTATGAGTGTAAAGTCTGCCGAAGAACATCTCGCACTACTTGCTTCGTTTGTTGCCTCTTATGAGAACTACATTCAGGGGAAGATATCTGATCCTGCTACTTTAGATGAAGACTATGATCAGATTGACCCTGATGATCTAGAAGAGATGGATTTACAATGGCAGATGGCCATGATTTCGAGGTGTGTGAAGAGGTTCATGAACAGAACTGGAAGGAAGTTTGTGGGGAAGAATGTTGGTTTTGACAAGGCCAAAGTCAGGTGCTTTAACTGTCAGAGTTATGGTCACTTCGCTAGGGAATGTCAGAAACAAAAGCATGAGACTACGAGTCAGAGTTCAAACAATAGGAATGCATCAAACAACTCTAACTCAAGGGCGTTGATCTCTACTGCAAGAGAGGGTTCATATGACTGGAGCATTCACTTGGAAAATGATGAGAATGTTACACAAGCATTTATGGCAGAGATCATGCCAGTTGAAGAAGTTGAAACTAAAGCAAATGCTGAGAAAGAAAGTGATGCTGAGGTAAAGAAGGTTGATCAAACAACAGATGCTGAAGAGGAAAAGTCAGAGTCTGAGCATGAAATGGAAGCTGAAGAGAAAGATGAAATTATCAAAAGAATGGAAACTCAACTTGCTGCTCTCATGGCAAACTCAGACAAATCGACAGGAGAGGTAAGTAACTCTGTCACTTCTGTTTGTTTAAAGTGTCGTGAACTACAGGGTGAAGTTGACAAATTGTCAACTTAAAACAAAAGTCTTGTGAGCGAAATGTCTAACGTAAAAGAATCAAATTTCTTTGCTAAAAGAAATGAGTCATCATATTTGAAAAAAGATAAAAGGCTATGAAGCTGAAATTGAAGCTTTAACCTGCAAACTGAATGAGAAACTTCAAGTCATTGACTTAGCTCATGACATGATGGCTGAGAAAACAAAAGAGATTTCTGATAAAAACAAAGAGTTGTCAGATGCACAACTTAAAATTGTTGAACTTGAAAAGAAATTAGGTCAATTCAGGGATTCTACTTTTGTTATGAAACATATGATGGGCGGGTTAAAGAAGAGTAATGACAAGAAGACCGTGGGATTCCAGGGCTTTAATGAAGTCCCACCTCCTCTTAGTCATGACCATTCTTTCTTACCTGATGAAGATGAGTTCACAGACTTTCTGTCAACATCACCAAGTAGTTTCACATCCAGTCAAGGTGATGTGTTTGAAGATAATGATGCTAAGAAGGAAAATAACAGCAAACCTGGTTTGAAAAAGAAAAATACATCTTCTAAAAACAATAATCAAACTTTTGTTAAAAAGGTTAATTTTGTTCAAGGAAGTGATATGAAAACCGAAACAGCTGTTATCGAAAAAGAATCAAATGTAGAGTTTGCTAAAAACAAAAACAAAAACATAGAAAAAGCTGAAATTAAGCAAACTGATCAAAATCCTTCTAAAGCATCATCATCAGAACCAGAATCTAGTTCAAAGGCTTCAGGTGAGAAGTCTTCGAAAAAGAGATCGTGCTTCAAATGTCACACAAAGGGACATGTAGCCAGCTGCTGTCCAAATAAAAGGGTTGAAGCACAAGTTAGTGAGAAACAAAGAGGGAAGTCACCAGAAAAGAATGGTGATAAAAAGGAAAGAGAGTCTAACTCTCCAAAGAAATCTGTTCCAAAGCAACAACAGGGTGTTGCTAGTGGTGTAGATAAGGCTGAAAAAGGAACTCCTCAAGTTCCTCGTTTTCAAAGAAATCAACCAAGATTTCAGCCTGAATCTACATCAGGCAGATATGAGAGACCTAGAAGTAGTTCACCAAGAATGAACAATCAAAATTCAAATAATTTCAGAAGTCAAGGTCAATATCAAAATCGATACCATAATAATGGTGGTCGAACTTTTTATAACAATGGCTTTAGAAATTACAACAATCAAGCTTCTTGGAATCAAAACTCAAGATTTCAAAGGTCACATAGTCCAAACACATATAGGAACCCTCAGGACCAGAGACCTTATGGAAATCAAACCCCATTTCCATCAACAGGTCCAAGATCCAAGACTCCAGTTAGGAGTGATGGACATTGGATGGATGTTCCTGTAGTTGATGAATCTGGACGACCCAAGACCATCAAGGCTTGGGTCCCCCACTCTAACTAATCTTTTGGTTGGTGTGTGCAGGAGCTGCTAAGGAGGATTATCAACTTATGGTATGTTGATAGTGGCTGCTCCAGGCACATGACGGGGGATGCGAGGTTGTTTTCTGAATTTGAAGAATATGATGGTGGACATGTTAATTTTGCTGGTGCTAAAAGTGGTAGGATTACTAGAAGAGGAAAAGTGACGAATGGGAAGATCACATTGGACAAAGTGAACTATGTTGAGCAGCTGAAACACAATCTGATGAGCGTGTCACAAGTTTGCGACAAGGGTCACTCGGTCCATTTTACAAATACTAAGGCATTGGTGTTGAAACCGGGTTTGGTCATTCCGGACGATTGGATAGTGATGCGTACACCAAGGAAAAATGATACTTATGTCATGGACATGGGTGCCAAGGATCCAACTGCTGCGGTGGCGTGTTTGCTGTCAAAAGCATCTGAAGCTGAATCTATGTTGTGGCACAGACGCATGGTCATATTCACTACCGCAAAATGAATTACATTATTAAAATTGAGCTAGTGAAAGGAGTTCCATTGCTGAGGTTTCAAGTGGAAGATAAATGTCTTCCATGTCAAAAGGGAAAACAACACAAGAAACCTCATAAGTCTAAAACAGTAAATTCCATTAATGCCCCTTATGAATTACTTCATATGGATTTATTCGGTCCAGTGAACGTGAGGAGCATAGGTGGAAAGTACTACTGTCTGGTTGTCACTGACGATTACTCACGTTATTCATGGGTTTTCTTTTTAGGTACAAAAGATGAAACAGCGGAGATGCTGATAGATCTTTTTACAAAATTGGATAACGTCCATGATGCAAGGATCAAGAGGATAAGGAGTGATAATGGCACGGAGTTCAAGAATCGTATTCTGGATCTCTACTGTCTTCGAAAAGGAATTGAACATCAATATTCCGCTCCTTACACTCCTCAACAAAATGGAGTCGCTGAGAGGAAAAACAAGACGTTGATTGAAGCCACTAGGACGATGCTTTCAGATTCAAAGCTACCAGTTCTTTTCTGGGGAGAAGCTGTGAATACAGCTTGCTACGTCCTAAACAAAGTTTTAACCGTTAAATGTTTTAACAAAACTTGTCATGAGTTGATGTTTAACGAAAAACCAAACTTAACAGGCTTTGAACCATTTGGATTACCCTGTACCATTGTGCGAAACAAAGATAAACAAAAATTCGGTGAGGTGGCAGACGAAGGCTACTTTCTAGGCTGCGTGCCTGGCACACCGAATAAAAGGGTTTTTAATCTAAAAACTGGTAAAATTGAGGTTGTTTTTAATGTGGAAATTACTTCCTACAAGCCTCAACAATCAACGAGTGGTCCTGCTATATTATATGATTATGAAAGTGTTTTTAAATCATTTAATATTCCTGAGGTTTCTGATGCAAATGATTCTAGGCTGATTCAAACAGTGATTGGTGAAGACGATGAAGGCGAGTTCATGCCTAGATTGAATGTTGATATGTCAGATGCTCCGGAAACTTCCCATGGTGCTGCTGATCCTGATTCAAGTGATAGTGAACCTGAACCCAATCAGGGGGAGGATTTCATTAATCCATTTGCAAATCAGAATATTCAGGGGGAGGTTGGATCAAACCTGGGAGACAATCTGGAAGTCGATGCTGTTACTACTACACGAGCAAATAGAGATCATCCAGTTGACATGATTCTTGGAGATCCTACTGCAGGTGTTCAGACAAGAAGAAGCATTGCAGCGAATTCTGGGTTATTTGTTTCGATTGAGAAGACTGGGATAGTGAATGAGTGCTTGTATAGTTGCTTTATTTCCCAAGAGGAGCCGAAGAACATTCATATGGCTCTAAAAGACAATTCATGGGTTGAAGCTATGCAAGAGGAATTGGCTCAGTTTACGAAGTTGAAGGTCTGGGAGTTAGTGGACCTTCCTAAAGGTGAAAGAGAGATTGGCACTAAATGGGTATTTAGGTGCAAGAAAGATGAAAGAGGTATTGTCACGCGCAACAAGGCTCGGTTAGTTGTTAAAGGGTTTAATCAGCAAGAAGGGATTGATTACAATGAAGTGTTTGCACCAGTGGCAAGGTTGGAGGCAATTCGTTTGTTTCTGGCTTTCGCTTCATTCAAGGGCTTCAAAGTTTACCAACTTGACGTGAAGAATGCATTTCTTTACGGAAAAGTCCAAGAAGTGGTGTATGTCTCACAACCAGAAGGGTTCGTTGATCCAGACTATCCAGATCGAGTGTACAAACTTGATAAGGCTTTGTATGGGTTACATCAAGCTCCCAGGGCGTGGTGTGAGACATTGTCTACACATCTGCTCAAGAATGGTTTTGAAAGAGGCCAGATTGACAGTACACTGTTCATTAAGAGGAAGAAGAAAGATTTTCTGCTGGTACAGGTATACGTAGATGACATCATCTTTGGGTCATCTGATGAGCACATGTGTAAGGAATTTGAACAGGTGATGAAGAGCAAGTTTGAAATGAGTGCTATGGATGAGCTGTCTTACTTTCTGGGATTACAAGTTGAACAGAAGGAGGATGGGATGTTTATTCATCAAACGAAGTATGTGTATGACATTTTGGATCGGTTCAAAATGAATGATTGCTCTACTTCCAACACACCCATTTGTGAAAACCACAATCTCGGCCCAGATCATGAAAGCACTGAAGATGTTTATCCTACTCATTACAGGGCGATGATTGGTTCTCTAATGTACTTGACTGCTTCAAGACCTGACATCATGTTTGCCGTATGCTTGTGTGCCAGATATCAGGCGAATCCGAAAGAGTCACATATGAAAGCAGTGAAGCGTATTCTTTGTTACTTGAAGGGGAACCTAAACTTGGGTTGTGGTATCCAGCTGGTAGTGATTTGAGGTTCGTTGCTTACACTGATTCAGACTTTGGAGGATGCAAATCGAACAGAAAGTCTACAACTGGTGGTTGTCAGTTCTTAGGAGGCAGGATCGTGTCTTGGCAATGCAAGAAGCAATCCTGTGTGTCTACATCTACATGTGAAGCTGAATATATTGCTGCGGGTAGCTGTTGCTCTCAGGTTCTCTGGATTCAACAGCAGATGCGCGATTACGGTTTGGATTTCACTCGTACTCCTATTATGATAGATAATAATGCCACTATATCAATCACAAACAATCCCGTAAAGCACAGTAGAACTAAACACATTGACATACGTCATCACTTTATACGAGATTGTGCTGAAAAACGACTAATTGAATTACATCGAGTCGACACAGAAGATAACCTTGCTGATCTTTACACAAAAGCTTTTGATCGAGTTCGCTTTGAACACTTAGTCGAACTCAACGGGATGAGGAATCCTGAATAACTGGTTTTTCATAAGAATTTTGTAAATAGTTTACTGCTTTCTCAAAAATCAAAAACATAAAAAATAGAAAATCAAAAATGAGTTATCACTATGTGAAAAAGAAGAAATGATAGTGCATCGGCAAGTTAGACTGTCACACTGAAATTGAACCAAAATTGCTTAAGTGTGATAGTAGCTTCATCATATGATGTACCAGTAGGCAAAAGCATGAAATAATCAACTTACCAAAGTGATATAAACCTAAATGCACTGAGTATGAGTGGGGAACACATCAGTGGTGTATGGTTTAATGCCCTTAATTCTTGCGTTGATAGATTGCCAAAATCTGAAGTTTTGGGTCTTTATACTGTTATTTCATCCGGGGATATCATGGGTGTCCTTCTGCTGCATCCAGATACATGCTGACCTAGACACACCCAGGATATCTAAAAAGAGCTAAAAATGCCAAAACCCTGAAAATGAAAAAGCTCTCAAAGAGAGTCATTCAATAAGTGCAAAATGCATAATTCGTACCAAAAATGGTATCTGTCTTAGCCCTCGATAAGATATTTTGGTCTCTCTGCTGTACGGAAGTACTGACCTGTTCACCAATTATCTATCGTTGAAAAACAAAACGGATAAATTCAGTATACTCACCTACTACGATGAATTTTTGTGCATACCTTGATCGCGGGGGTACATCCTGAAGTGGGACACGCTTGTATTTCGGTATTCTAAAATTACCTTAACGTATCATACGGTAATGGTACTTGAAATGTTCATGCATTTTGTTTAGATGGACAAACATATTGGTAATCGTCTTGAACTGCTTTTCACTAAAACATTGCATAAAGAATTAACTAATTGTGTGAAACAGTTTGATTTTGCTGATATGATCTTCTTACCAGTGATTCTCACAAAAATAGAGTGTTTACTGCTTTTTGTTATTTATTTGCTTTCAGAAAATACAAAAATACAAAAATAGTGTCTTTTTCTGTTTAAAATTCTTAACGTACGGAAAACTGTTATTTCTTGGAGGAGTTGTTACCGATAGGGGGAGAAAGTGTTAGAAAGTGGGTTCAAAACTTTCAAATCAAGCAGGTTATAAAGTGTTTGTTTAAAATTTGTGCGTGTTGGTGCTGAATGGATAGTGCTTAATCTGTGATACAGTTTAACATTCTCTTGAATAATAATAATTTGTTTAACTTTTGTTGAAAAATTCTTATGGTTTCTCGAGATGTTTGTTTTATAGTATACAGATTGAATCTGTGTGTTGCTAAGAAGTTGCTGTGAAGATGAGAGTTTGCTTGGATGCATGGTAGAACCTCCTTTCTACATTGCAGACAAAGTTGAAGAGTTGAAGATTGCTATTCAAATGCTGAACTGGAGTTTACTCAAGCACTAATGTTTTGAAGATTTGGTGATTGGATGCATCAGCTTAGGGGGAGTCTGTTGCTGACAAAAGCTGTTAAAGCTGAAGCTATCCAAAGACCAAAAGACTTGAAGATTCTGAAGACTGAAGTTACCTTTGCGAGCTATTGTCAAGGGGGAGTTTGTTGGTGCATGTTTGGTGACAACAGCTTAGATTTGGTCTTTGGATATCTTGTAATTAGTAAAACGATAAACGGTTAGCGGGTTTAGCTTTGTAGTAGTTTGTAATAGTGAATTAAGAGTGATTGGGCCAAACCAAACCCACATATGGGGGAGGGTTTGTGAAATGGGCCTTGCCCAAGACCTAGCCCATATGCAAAGCTTTGTCCTATATAAACAAAGCTTAGCATTAGGGTTTAGGTTAATCATCTAATCACCTTAATTACTTGGAGAGAATTTGTGAAAGACAACAGCTTGGATGAATTAGGATCTTGATTGATTGTAATCGTTACGAAGATAATCAATAAAGATCGGGTTTAAAGTGATTCGTGTTCTACTCGTTTTCTGTGAAATCTAATCTAGGGGATTCCGCACTCTAGGTTGGATCGACGATTCTGTTTCGATCCGCACGTGTTACGGGATTTACACTAATGTTCAGCTCTTTCTGATTAAGAATATGCTGGAGACTTTTGTGGTCCGTGAAGACCACACACTTCGTTCCATAGAGGTAGTGTCTCCAGATTTTAAGCGCGAAAACCACAGCTCCTAACTCAAGATCATGAGTCGTATAGTTCTTCTCGTGAACTTTCAACTGTCTAGATGCATATGCTATAACCTTACCTCGTTGCACGAGGACGCAACCAAGGCCTAAGTTGGACGCATCGCAATAGACAACGAAATCATCGCTTCCCTCAGGCAGAGATAGAACAGGAGCATTACATAACTTCTGCTTGAGCGTTTGGAATGCTTCTTCTTGTTTGGGTCCCCACTCAAAAGGCTTATTCTTCTGAGTCAAAGCAGTGAGTGGAACCGCAATCTTCGAGAAATTAGAAATGAATCGACGATAATAACCAGCAAGACCAAGAAAAGATCGAATCTCTGTAGGTGTCGTCGTCGTACTCCAATCCTTAATAGCAACAATCTTGGATGGATCCACATGAATACCCTGCTCGTTGACTATATGACCCAGAAACTGAACTTCTTTAAGCTAGAGTTCACACTTGGAGAATTTAGCGAAAAGTTGTTCCTTCTTAAGGAGTTCCAACGTTAAGCGAAGGTGTTGCTTGTGATCGGCTCGAGTCTTCGAATAAATGAGAATATCGTCGATGAACACAATAATGAACTTGTCTAAATAAGGTTTACAGACCCTATTCATTAAGTCCATAAAGATAGCTGGAGCATTTGTCAAGCCAAAAGGCATGACTGTGAACTCGTAATGCCCATATCTCGTGCGGAAAGCAGTTTTGGGAATATCTTCTTCGAGAACACGAAGTTGATGATACCCAGAACGCAGATCGATCTTAGAAAAACATGAAGCACCTTGCAGCTGGTCAAAGAGATCATCAATTCGAGGTAGGGGATATTGATTCTTGATGGGAAGTTTATTAAGCTCACGATAATCGATACACATTCGAAAAGACCCATCTTTCTTTTTCACGAAGAGGACAGGAGCTCCCCAAGGTGAATAACTCGGACGGATGAATCCTCTATCAGATAGCTCTTGAAGCTGTTTTGATAACTCTTGCATCTATGATGGTGCAAGACGATAAGGTGCTTTCGCAATCGAGTTGGCATTGGGTACAAGGTTGATATGAAACTCAACTTGACGAACTGGAGGCAAACCAGGCAGTTCATCAGGAAACACCTCCGGATAATCCCGAACAATCGAAATATCCTGAATACTCTTACTCTTGTCTTTCTCCTCGGTGAAATGTGCTAGAAAAGCAACATATCCTTTTCTCAAATAACTTTGGGCCTTTGTACATGACATAAGCTTCAAACCGCCAGATGGCTTCTCACCACGTATCTCCAGAACATCGCCAGAAGACAAAGGAATACGAGCAATCTTATCGAAACAAACTACCTCAACGTGGTGTTTAGTTAACCAATCCATTCCAACGATAATGTCGAAGCTCCCAAGTTGCATTGGCATGAGGTCAATAGGAAAAAGATGGTTATCGAGGTTCAACTGACAATCATGAATAACAGAGTCGAGGACAAGAGGTTTACCAGTAGCAACTTCGACAGATAAGGGTTTCCTCAATTTAGTTCTAGGTATCGCAAGCAAAGGTTCAAAAGATAACGAAACAAAACTTCTATCGGCACCAGAATCATAAAGAATAGATGCGGGTCAATTGTTAACAAGAAATGTACCATTGACAACAAAGGTACCATTGACAATGAGGTTGTCAACTCGAGCCTCGTTTGCATTCAGATTGAATGCTCGTCCACGAGCGGGATTGATCATTGGAAAAACAAAAGAGGCATTGAAAACATTGACAAAACACAAGAAAGGTGATCATTTGTTCGTTACCTCGAACAAACAAACGACACGCGGTGACTAATCAAAGTAAATGGGTCAATATAATGTATCAACAAAGACATGCTCGCCTATAAGTGAACATGTCACACCCTGGCTTTGCGGAAGCGTGGTTAATTTGGTGTGACTTCTTAATACCATAGCTTAATCATAACAAGCTATATGAATTTAAAATCATGCAAAGTCATCCATTGAAAATAAAATTGTCAAACATTGTCTAAATGGGTAAACACCCAACAACCATTACTTGTCCTAAACAGTACAACCACTACCATAATGCAACATAAATAAACATGGTTCAGGGGCCATGGCTTGTCCAGGAAAGAGCCATGAGCCTTGAACCCGGATGACTCTGCGTCTAAATGCAGCGGGAAATCCTGCTAAACCGTGCCAGATCCTTAATTCCCTGAAATACATGTAAGTTGAAAAATCAACAATAATGTTGAGCGAGTTCATGCGAAAATGAGTAAATAAACCTTTATCTTTATCAAAAACCCTGGTATGTAGCAAATAAGGAAATAAAAGAGATCACCAATGGGTTGCAAGTCCACTGATATGTGTGAAGTGCAAGTAGGGATGACTCAAACCTAGCGGATTTATGCGTCGGGCACTAAGTCACCCCGAGGTCCGTTCAGCTGGACCTGGGGCTGGGCTCGCTACACCCAGATAGATCTACCGCTCCTGTCCCTCGGTCCTCAACGAGGATTAATGGCCTCAAGTTTCTGCCTACCCACTCACATGATCTAAGTAATAACCCTCCTTATGCTAATCATACCATGTATAACATATCCATAATCATTGTAACATGTATTTCACCCCCGCAGTTTATAAAACTGAAAACAGTTAAGAGAAAAGGGGGACATGAACTCACAGTGAGCGCGTCACAAAATCAAGCAATCCAATATCCAAGTGCTGTGCAACGACCTACATGTGCTAATTCTATTAGACGGATGGCCGTGCTTTAGCTTCATAGTTTACATCATTGGAAACAGTTAGACAACCGTTCCGTGTATATATTTGATACGCATTCTCCTTCCCAAGGATGGGGGATTTAAATACATGTGTATTTATATCATTTTATTAAGTCCCACTTAATATATTTTATTTCTTATTTCAAAATATATTCATTTTCCTCAAAAATAATATATTTCCTTTTTCTCATAATATTTTCCCAAAATAATATATTGACAACACACGCGCTTATGAATATTTCCAAATAAGCGTAAGTTATGTTTTAAAGATTAAGTGGTAATGATAATCACCGTTGTAACTTATATGTTTGCCGTGAAGGCGTTTGTAATATTTCGGGCTTGACAAGGTTAGTAAATATTATTTTTACTCTAAAAATAATATTTATATATCTTCACAAAATAATCATAAACAGTGAGGTGACAAAATATATTTACCGAATAAATATTTATCACTTTTAGTTTTGTGAAAATCCCACCTCCGATTATTTATAAATAAAGTTGTGGCGAAATATATTTGAAAACATGTCAAGGTAGTCTAACACTTGTAAATAATTCTAAGTGTTAGATTTTTAGAAAATTTCGCCAGAGTTTCCCCTGTAACTGGAGGTGGCCACGCTTTCAAGCGTATCATTTTCTTTTACAACTCATCTCAACAATTTATCAAATCAACCGAATCAATTTTCAACACTTCAAATAGAAGACTAGTATGTAAAACCGCGTTGTTTCATGAACTTGTAGTTTTTACAAAAACTACGGTGTAGATTTCGTTATTTTTAGTGGATCTATTCATAACATAACTTAGTCTTGCAAAAACCTCGTTTTTAGAACAACTTACTTCTTACAACTTCCCGACAATTTTTGTAAATATTGTTATTTTGTCGGATCTTTTATTCTACAAGTGTTTCTACACTTGTAGTTTATAGAAATCGTATTTGTTAACACTTTATCCATTTTTATAAAAACATGATTTTCTCGACACCCGGTCCTACGAATATACCACTTGTACATACGTAGATCGGCTTGTTTTAAATACTATTTTTCACGTTAAAACATTTTTACACAAGTTCATGTTTCCCGTGTGGTGGAGTTTCACCTTTTAACCCTTGTACCAAAGAAACCAGTGTATGTCAAGATACGTGATCCTAACAAAGTCGGGTTAAACGATGATGAGAGCCACCACATCATAGATCGGGCCATAAAAACCAACATATTCAAATACTACGACATTTACACGCGTTTTGAGCTTTTATCCAACGATATTCACGTTTTAGCAAACTTTAAAGTTCCATTAAGCGGGTTACCGACATTCAACCGACAAATATCTTTTTAACCACTTTAGACATGACCAAAAATGAGTTTTAAACGTTATACCTCTAGCTCGGGGCTAGGGAAGAAACTAGTCGAAAACTGCGTGGATAATAGCAAACGGTAGAGGTCCTCCGCGTTCCGTTTGTTCCGAGCTCCGTTGTACGTAACCACCGACACTTGAATATGTTTGGAATGTCAAGACTTGAACCGAAAAACGGATGTGGGGGTGGTGGTGATCTCGGCCGAGAGGAGGGAGAGGGAGAGGGAGTGGTGGTGAGGTGAAGTGTGTGTTTGTGTGTGTGAGAGGTAGTGAGGTATTTATAGAGAAAGTCGTCTCGATCCTCGTGCAATCCAATATAAAATAATAAAACTCGTACTCTTGTCCCTCCTTGGTTGGCCGAATTCTTTAGGATGTAATGGTACTCGGTTCGTTTTCAATCGTTCAGTTAAGGTTTAGTTTGGTTAAGTGCGTTACTTTAAGGTACTAACCTCGTTAGTTGCTTAATGCATTAAAAGCGGGTGTTAGGGTAATCAGGGACCCTAACTGGCTCAGAAAAATACCAATATTAATTTTGGCAATATTTTTATGTTCCGGGTATTGTCCGGTTGTTCGGTCGGATAGTAATCCGTTAAAGTGCTTAAGATATCCGTTAAGCGTCATAAATAATATTTTTAGCGACACAATTTATTCTGCAGAGTGTCGGGAATAATTCCTCACATTTTGGCACTTTATTAATTAGCTAGAAGCTAGTGTGTTGATAAAAGTGCTGCGTTCCGTGCTTAAAGTTCGTTTTAGGCACATCCAAATCTCTATATCTTATCCCTAGAGACGTAATCATACAACCCTTGTATTCCTACACACACTATGGGTGTAGTAAAATATTTCCGGCTCTTACAGGCCTTTAGAGGCAGTGTTTGCCTGATGCTGGCTATACCAGCATGTTCACTGTGTATCCGTTTAGTGCTACTGTGCTTTTGTGCATCATGTTTGTCACTAAGGTTCAGTAAATAAGTAGTGTAGTGACAGGAATATCAAAGTATGATGCAGATATGTACAAGTATCAACAATCAAGTAGCAGAAATCTCAGTCAAGCACAGTAATTAGGCAACAATTAATAATTAATTAAGTCGTACGGATACCTGGTTTTGTGAGGGTTGTCACATTCTCCCCCCGTTAAATAAATTTCGTCCCGAAATTTAGGTTCTGCTTGAAGAAGCAAGGTTCTTAGGAAACAGGTGGGGGTATTTCTCTTTCATTCGGTCTTCACGCTCCCAGGTGAATTCAGGACCATGTCTAGCATTCCAGCGAACTTTGACGAGCTTGACACTGCTCCGGCGGGTCTTGTTAACTTTCCAATCCGTGACCTCAACAGGTTCTTCAACGAAGTGGAGCGTGTCATCAATATGAATTTCGTCGGTAGGAATGGCAACGTTAACTTGAGTTGGACTCCTCTTAAGATTGGATACATGAAATGTATCGTGAACGTTATTCAGCTCGGCAGGTAGATCCAACTTGTATGCTACTGTTCCAATTTTCTCCAAAATCTTAAAAGGACCTATGTAGCGTGGATTCAACTTCCCACGCTTCCCAAAGCGTGCTACACCCTTCCAGGGTGATACCTTCAACAAAACCATATCCCCAACCTCAAACTCTTGAGGTTTCCTTTTCAGATCTGCATAGGTCTTCTGGCGATCACGAGCCGCGCTAATGCGATCTCGGATTTGCGCGATCTTATCTGTAGTTTCCTGAACTACATCGGGACCTACCAATTGTCTATCACCTGCGTCAGACCAACAGAGCGGCGACCTGCACTTGCGTCCATATAAAGCTTCGAATGGCGCGGCACCAATACTGGTGTGGTAGCTGTTGTTGTATGAAAACTCAACCAGGGGTAAATGCTTATCCCAGCTACCGCCTAAATCCATCACACATGCTCTCAGCATGTCTTCCAATGTCTGAATCGTCCGCTCACTTTGGCCGTCGGTCTGTGGGTGAAACGCGGTGCTCATATTCAGCTTCGAGCCAAAAGCTTCCTGGAAGGATTGCCATATCCTCGATACGAACCTTCCATCTCTATCGGAAATAATCGAGAGAGGTACTCCATGGCGAGTGACAATTTCTCTCATGTAAATTTCAGCCAATTTGCTTGTATGATCCTTCTCGCGGATAGGCAAGAAGTGTGCTGATTTCGTCAAGCGATCCACTATCACCCAGATAGTGTCATGGCCCTTAGGCGTTCTTGGCAGCTTTGTAACAAAATCCATGGATATTTCTTCCCACTTCCACTGGGGAATTTTTGGTTGCTGCAGAAGTCCCGAAGGCTTCTGATATTCTGCCTTAACCTTAGCGCAAGTCAAACATTAGCTCACATAAATAGCAACATCGCCTTTCATCCTAGGCCACCAATAATAATCCTTAAGATCTTGGTACATCTTATCCGCTCCCGGGTGGATAGAGTACCGTGACTTGTGAGCTTCATCAAAAATAACTTCTCTTAAATCACCAAACAAAGGAACCCAAATCCTTTTCTCAAAACATAACGTTCCTTCCCTGTTTGGAACCAATATCTTCTCCATCCCACGGAGATATTCTTTCTCAAGGTTCTCCTCCTTGAGAGCTTCTTTTTGCGCTGCTCGAATGCGTGAGGAAAGATCGGTTTGGATAATCATTTCCATAGCCCTAACCCTTATGGGCTTGATTCTCTCCTTGCGACTTAGGGCATCGGCGACCACATTCGCCTTCCCTGGATGATACTTGATCTCGCAGTCGTAATCGTTCAACCACTCAACCCATCGCCTTTGCCTCATATTCAACTCCTTCTGGTTGAATATATGTTGGAGGCTTTTGTGATCTGTAAAGATCGTACACTTCGTACCGTAAAGGTAGTGTCTCCAAATCTTCAAAGCAAAAACCACTGCGCCTAGCTCCAAATCGTGCGTGGTATAGTTCTTTTCGTGCACTTTCAGTTGGCGTGATGCGTAGGCGATAACCTTTTGACGTTGCATCAACACACAACCCAATCCTTGACGCGAAGCGTCGCAGTATACCACAAAATCGTCGGTACCTTCCGGTAGAGCTAAGATTGGCGCGTTGCAAAGCTTATCCTTCAACAACTGAAATGCTTCATCCTGTTTGATTCCCCAATCAAACTTTTTATCCTTTTGTGTGAGGAGCGTCAATGGTTGAGCGATCTTTGAAAAATCCTCAATAAATCTTCGATAATAACCAGCCAAACCCAAGAATTGCCGGATCTCGGTTGGCGTCTTTGGCGCTTCCCAATTCTTGATCGCCTCGATCTTGGTTGGATCCACATGAATTCCACTTTCATTTACCACGTGCCCAAGGAATTGCACGTCTCTCAGCCAAAACTCACACTTAGAGAATTTGGCATACAACTGCTCCTTCCTCAGTAGCTCTAAGATAGCTCTGAGGTGTTGCTCGTGTTCTGCCTTTGTCTTTGAGTAGATCAAGATGTCGTCGATGAACACAATCACGAACTTATCCAGGTACGGCTTACAAACTCGGTTCATCAAATCCATGAACACTGCAGGTGCGTTTGTTAAACCAAACGGCATGACAAGGAACTCGTAGTGCCCATAACGAGTTCTGAAGGCTGTCTTCGGGATACTTTCTTCCTGTATCCGGAGCTGATGGTATCCAGATCGAAGATCGATCTTTGAGTAGAAACTTGAACCTTGAAGTTGGTCGAACAGATCATCAATCCTTGGCAAAGGATACCTATTCTTGATCGTCAGCTTGTTCAATTCTCTGTAGTCAATGCACATACGGAAACTACCATCCTTCTTCTTGACAAACAAAACTGGAGCTCCCCAAGGCGAGAAGCTTGGTCGAATAAAACCCTTGTCCAACAACTCTTGAAGTTGCGTTGATAGCTCTTGCATCTCAGACGGGGCAAGTCTATAAGGTGCCTTAGCCACAGGCGCGGCGCCTGGAACTAAGTCGATGCGAAATTCCACTTGCCTCTGAGGCGGCAAGCCAGGTAAGTCTTCTGGAAAGACTTCCGGATACTCCCTTACGACAGGGATGTCTTCGATCTTCGGCTCAGCAGCCTTTTTATCCACAATGTGTGCTAGAAAAGCAACACACCCTTTCTTTAAACACTTCCTTGCTTTCAGACAGCTAATAATCCGCAACGGCGTCTCACGCTTCTCTCTATGAACAACAATGGTCTCACCATCGTCGGTCGGAATACGGATAATCTTCTCGCGACAAAGAATCTCTGCTTTGTTACTTGCTAACCAATCCATCCCTACCACCACGTCGAAGCTTCCCAACTGGACTGGTAGTAGATCGAGAGCAAACTCACGCTCTCCTAACTCGATTACGCAACCTCTAATCACTTCATTAGCTTCTACTAACTTTCCATTTGCCAATTCAATCGAGTATGGAATATCTAACTTACTAGCGGCTAAACCAAGCATATTTTTAAATTCTAATGATACGAAACTATAATCGGCACCGGTATCAAACAAGATGGATGCAAAAGTTTTGGTTGTTAAGGAACGTACCAGTAATCATGCCTGGATCCTGGCATGCTTCACAAACTCCGATGCTGGGTGTTCTCTCACGGTCTTGTTTCAATTCCGGGCATTCTCTCTTAAGATGTCCAATGTCCCCACAATGGAAGCATCCTAGCATTCGGCCATTTCCTTTCCTGCTTCCACCTTGAGCGTTGTTACGGTTTTCTCCTTGTTTGGGACTCTTCATCCCACAACCATCCTTGTTGTGCCTTTTCCTCCCGCACCTAGGCTTCCGACATCCACATTCATGGTGATACTTGCACCCAGCACGTCTTGCTTTAGTTTCTAAGTAAATCTTATCATTGGCCTGTCTGTTGCTAGGGCAATCTTTCTTGAAATGCCCTTTGTCTCCGCAGTCAAAACAACCTCGAATAGATCTTTGATCCTCATTATTCGTTCGGGTATCTTCGGTAAGCTTCCTTTTGTTCTTTCCAGACGACTCTACCTGAGTCTCTCTGTCAGGGTTTGCAAGTTTTTCTAGTCTAGTGGCTTCCGTAACGAGTGCCAAGCCCATCTTACTTGCAGCTACAGTTGTTGGCGGCGTAGATGCTGTCATTAAGCTCAGGACTTGAGGTGCCAAATCCCAAATGAAATGTCCTAATTTCCTCAATTCTGGTTCCACCAAGTACGGAACTACTCGTGCCAAATCATGAAGTCTTTGCATGTATTCCAACATTTTCGGACCTTCCATTATCAGGCTCTGGAATTCCCCTTCCAACTTCTGGGTTTCCTCTTTGGAGCAATACTTCTCATGCATCATTCCCTTCAGTTCATCCCATGATAATGCATATGCTGCGGTTTCGCCCTTCATTTGAACCTGAAGGTACCACCATAGTCGAGCTCCATCTTGAAACAACTCAGAAACGTATAGGACTTGTTGTTCTGGCGTACAACCACTCATTCGAAAGATGGAATCCATACTTTCAATCCATTTCACAAAAGCTATGGCACCTCCAGTGCCGTCGAACTTCGGAGGCTTGTAGTTGAGGAAGTGCCAGTAGGAACAACCGTTATTTTCCGAGGTACCTCCGTTGCGCTCGGAGTGATGGGCCTCGTATTGTGCGATGACTGCAGCAATGATTTCCTGAAGTTCCGCCTCGTTGGTGGGTATGCGCATTTCGCGTCTTGGTGGCATCTTCTAAAAGATGTTTCACATAGGTTAGGTCGTAGCAGGTAAAATGTACGTATGTATTCAACAATATCAGCACATAACATCTCATGCTATCAATAAATCAGCCACATAACATCTCATGTCATAGAACATAAACCATAGATCAAACATCACAAGTGATGAGAATACTGCGATTGCATTACCACAAATCGAGACCACAATGTAAAGCTTATATGTACATAACTGTATCATACAACAATAATGACTTAGTAGGGGACGACCCTAGGCAAGTCGTGCGATCGCTGGTCATGTTAAGGAATCTCAGGTCTCTCCATTTTCAAATTCCAGAACTCCACCTTAAGCTTCTGAATTCCAGTCCTAGAACAACATTTCTTCTCAATCATTTCCTTGAGCTCGCCCTAGCTCAGTGCATAAGCAGCATTCTGTGCCAAGACTTGACCCTGATGGTCCCACCATGAGATTGTGCCACCTAGAAATGACCCCGAGGTAAAGGTATCACTCTGTTTGGGGCGAACAGTTAGTCTTTCGTAGAATGGAGTCAATCTTTTCGGGCCAACGAACAAATGCAACGCTTTCTGTTTTGTCGAAGTTCAAAGGCTTGCAGTTTAGGAACTGCTTATAGGTGCGGTCAGCTAGGGATTATATCCAATAGTGCCATTGCTGTGCTAAAAGCGGAGAGCTTCATGTCATGCAATTGCCTGGGAGATGCGTTTTGCAGCTCGGCTTCTATCCTTTGCAACGTACTGGTGTTTGTGTCACGCCTGGGTGGCATCCTCTTTTGCCGAAGTGGTATGAAGCAGGTTAGACAACATTTCATTTGTCTATGAGATACGTAGCACCATAAGCCATCATGTAGTCACCCAATTTCACACGAAGATATATTCAATGTGTAGGTGAGGAAATAAATTCTGAGCCTTCACAGGCTCGCCAATGGCTTGTTGCTTGAAGTAGAATGAATTCGAGGCTTCATCGCCTTGGTCATTCGTGTTCGAGTTATTTCCTGCTATATTGGTTTTCATTAGCTTGACCCGCAGAGTCAACCAGGATTTCTGTGCACTACAAGCCGTTATTACGTGGGCCCCCGTAATAATAAATTGTCTTGCACAGTTACCCCACATTTTCTCTCGTCCAAGCAGAAGATTCAACCAAGGAGCGACAGCAGGTGCATTGGCATGAACAAGGTCATGCTCTAATGCGGGGTCAAGAGCATTGCCTGGCTCAGGGCCACGGCTGGCTCTGGATCAACAAACTCTATCTCAAAATTAGCTGGATCAACCATCACAGGGGGTTACAGGATCCTCCAAGGGCTGGCCTAAGCGTATGAACTCAGGGTCATGGTCCGGATCAAAACCAGGTGGAGGAACAAGATCATCCTCAATACTGTGATCAAACTCAAGCTGTGTGAGGGAACTGGTGCAGCTGATGATGCCATATCAGGGTCGGCGTCGAGTGAATGGTGCTGCACTCCCTATATATGCGAAAAGGCGGATGTCAGGAACTCAAATGAGTCTGGGACAGGGGAATGGGCGTAAGTTTCCCCTGCAGGAGCGTCCGCAAGCAGTAGGTTAATTCCAGCAGCAATAGGGCCTCGCCCTCAAATGGGTCCTCTTTCTAGTAGATCGTTATCGTCGTCAGAGGCCACGTCAGGGGAGCATATCAACAATAGGGTAAGCAGCAAGGGGCACAGGAACAAGGATCACCACGAGTGGCAAATTCCCAACAAGATGGCCATCAGTAGGTACTGCTACGACATTAGGCAGCGCAAAAGGGGCTGAAAGTTGTCTATGCCGGTAGTATCGGAAATGTACACCTCGTGCTCCGCTGTAACTATGTCGTCTGACACTATGGCCATGGGATTCGTAGTGCCCATCCTTCTAGTACATGGTGAAAGCATGACGTTTGTAACACAAACATATATACGTATAATAATCAATCATATATTCATATGAACATGTAAGTCAGCAATAAACAATCAAATAATTCTCCTAGTCCCACTAGCCTCCCAGTCTCCTAGACTGACACTCCTAGTCCCACTAGCCAAATTCCTCCCAGTCTCTAAGACTGCTCTATCATCCACCTCGACCTCTTAGATCGAGCCTCGGCCTCCAAGACCGAGCCTCAGCCTCCAAGACTGAGCCTAAAACAACAAACATCTACCTCGATCTCTAAGATCGAGCCTCGGCCTCCAAGACCGAGCCTCAGCCTCCAAGACTGAGCCTAACATAAATAACATCTACCTCGATCTCTAAGATCGAGCCTCGGCCTCCAAGACCGAGCCTCAGTCTTCAGGACTGAGCCTAATAATGAATAATTGAAATGTGCTCAACATTTGTTTGTAAAAACGTTTTGGATCTGGACTTAAGTGGTATGCAGAAAAATGTTTTCGTGAGAGCCCTAGTGATCATAGTCTAGACTCAAGAAAGAATCCTAGTTCGCTATGATCAGAGCTCTGATACCAAGCTGTCACACCCTGGCTTTGCGGAAGCGTGGTTAATTTGGTGTGACTTCTTAATACCATAGCTTAATCATAACAAGCTATATGAATTTAAAATCATGCAAAGTCATCCATTGAAAATAAAATTGTCAAACATTGTCTAAATGGGTAAACACCCAACAACCATTACTTGTCTTAAACAGTACAACCACTACCATAATGCAACATAAATAAACATGGTTCAGGGGCCATGGCTTGTCCAGGAAAGAGCCATGAGCCTTGAACCCGGATGACTCTGCGTCTAAATGCAGCGGGAAATCCTGCTAAACCGTGCCAGATCCTTAATTCCCTGAAATACATGTAAGTTGAAAAATCAACAATAATGTTGAGCGAGTTCATGCGAAAATGAGTAAATAAACCTTTATCTTTATCAAAAACCCTGGTATGTAGCAAATAAGGAAATAAAAGAGATCACCAATGGGTTGCAAGTCCACTGATATGTGTGAAGTGCAAGTAGGGATGACTCAAACCTAGCGGATTTATGCGTCGGGCACTAAGTCACCCCGAGGTCCGTTCAGCTGGACCTGGGGCTGGGCTCGCTACACCCAGATAGATCTACCGCTCCTGTCCCTCGGTCCTCAACGAGGATTAATGGCCTCAAGTTTCTGCCTACCCACTCACATGATCTAAGTAATAACCCTCCTTATGCTAATCATACCATGTATAACATATCCATAATCATTGTAACATGTATTTCACCCCCGCAGTTTATAAAACTGAAAACAGTTAAGAGAAAAGGGGGACATGAACTCACAGTGAGCGCGTCACAAAATCAAGCAATCCAATATCCAAGTGCTGTGCAACGACCTACATGTGCTAATTCTATTAGACGGATGGCCGTGCTTTAGCTTCATAGTTTACATCATTGGAAACAGTTAGACAACCGTTCCGTGTATATATTTGATACGCATTCTCCTTCCCAAGGATGGGGGATTTAAATACATGTGTATTTATATCATTTTATTAAGTCCCACTTAATATATTTTATTTCTTATTTCAAAATATATTCATTTTCCTCAAAAATAATATATTTCCTTTTTCTCATAATATTTTCCCAAAATAATATATTGACAACACACGCGCTTATGAATATTTCCAAATAAGCGTAAGTTATGTTTTAACGATTAAGTGGTAATGATAATCACCGTTGTAACTTATATGTTTGCCGTGAAGGCGTTTGTAATATTTCGGGCTTGACAAGGTTAGTAAATATTATTTTTACTCTAAAAATAATATTTATATATCTTCACAAAATAATCATAAACAGTGAGGTGACAAAATATATTTACCGAATAAATATTTATCACTTTTAGTTTTGTGAAAATCCCACCTCCGATTATTTATAAATAAAGTTGTGGCGAAATATATTTGAAAACATGTCAAGGTAGTCTAACACTTGTAAATAATTCTAAGTGTTAGATTTTTAGAAAATTTCGCCAGAGTTTCCCCTGTAACTGGAGGTGGCCACGCTTTCAAGCGTATCATTTTCTTTTACAACTCATCTCAACAATTTATCAAATCAACCGAATCAATTTTCAACACTTCAAATAGAAGACTAGTATGTAAAACCGCGTTGTTTCATGAACTTGTAGTTTTTACAAAAACTACGGTGTAGATTTCGTTATTTTTAGTGGATCTATTCATAACATAACTTAGTCTTGCAAAAACCTCGTTTTTAGAACAACTTACTTCTTACAACTTCCCGACAATTTTTGTAAATATTGTTATTTTGTCGGATCTTTTATTCTACAAGTGTTTCTACACTTGTAGTTTATAGAAATCGTATTTGTTAACACTTTATCCATTTTTATAAAAACATGATTTTCTCGACACCCGGTCCTACGAATATACCACTTGTACATACGTAGATCGGCTTGTTTTAAATACTATTTTTCACGTTAAAACATTTTTACACAAGTTCATGTTTCCCGTGTGGTGGAGTTTCACCTTTTAACCCTTGTACCAAAGAAACCAGTGTATGTCAAGATACGTGATCCTAACAAAGTCGGGTTAAACGATGATGAGAGCCACCACATCATAGATCGGGCCATAAAAACCAACATATTCAAATACTACGACATTTACACGCGTTTTGAGCTTTTATCCAACGATATTCACGTTTTAGCAAACTTTAAAGTTCCATTAAGCGGGTTACCGACATTCAACCGACAAATATCTTTTTAACCACTTTAGACATGACCAAAAATGAGTTTTAAACGTTATACCTCTAGCTCGGGGCTAGGGAAGAAACTAGTCGAAAACTGCGTGGATAATAGCAAACGGTAGAGGTCCTCCGCGTTCCGTTTGTTCCGAGCTCCGTTGTACGTAACCACCGACACTTGAATATGTTTGGAATGTCAAGACTTGAACCGAAAAACGGATGTGGGGGTGGTGGTGATCTCGGCCGAGAGGAGGGAGAGGGAGAGGGAGTGGTGGTGAGGTGAAGTGTGTGTTTGTGTGTGTGAGAGGTAGTGAGGTATTTATAGAGAAAGTCGTCTCGATCCTCGTGCAATCCAATATAAAATAATAAAACTCGTACTCTTGTCCCTCCTTGGTTGGCCGAATTCTTTAGGATGTAATGGTACTCGGTTCGTTTTCAATCGTTCAGTTACGGTTTAGTTTGGTTAAGTGCGTTACTTTAAGGTACTAACCTCGTTAGTTGCTTAATGCATTAAAAGCGGGTGTTAGGGTAATCAGGGACCCTAACTGGCTCAGAAAAATACCAATATTAATTTTGGCAATATTTTTATGTTCCGGGTATTGTCCGGTTGTTCGGTCGGATAGTAATCCGTTAAAGTGCTTAAGATATCCGTTAAGCGTCATAAATAATATTTTTAGCGACACAATTTATTCTGCAGAGTGTCGGGAATAATTCCTCACATTTTGGCACTTTATTAATTAGCTAGAAGCTAGTGTGTTGATAAAAGTGCTGCGTTCCGTGCTTAAAGTTCGTTTTAGGCACATCCAAATCTCTATATCTTATCCCTAGAGACGTAATCATACAACCCTTGTATTCCTACACACACTATGGGTGTAGTAAAATATTTCCGGCTCTTACAGGCCTTTAGAGGCAGTGTTTGCCTGATGCTGGCTATACCAGCATGTTCACTGTGTATCCGTTTAGTGCTACTGTGCTTTTGTGCATCATGTTTGTCACTAAGGTTCAGTAAATAAGTAGTGTAGTGACAGGAATATCAAAGTATGATGCAGATATGTACAAGTATCAACAATCAAGTAGCAGAAATCTCAGTCAAGCACAGTAATTAGGCAACAATTAATAATTAATTAAGTCGTACGGATACCTGGTTTTGTGAGGGTTGTCACAGAACACTCACCCCAAGAGTTCCCAGGTAAGAGTGACTGGTCCAATTATGTGGGTTTGTACGAACACTCTAGCCTTAGACAGAAAACTCAGAGTACAGGCATTCACTCTTCCAGTTTGCACGTGTTCACATTATTTAGATCCAAACTTTGACGAGATTTTGAAAATTTAAAAGGCACTAAGCCAAATATGAATCAAACTGGAAGGGTTCAAAACCATATAACAGAGGGTTCAAAACCTAGTAATCAATCATCCTAGAACAGATGATTAATTTTCGAAGCAGATTCGGATTTGTGTTCTCGTTGTGGTTACCACCTAAGGATAGGTGGCGGTATCGTTTTAAAATCTAAACACAAGTAAACTTGTGTTAGGGTCCTAAAGTTATAGTCTAGGTCAAAGCATTACTAATAACCTAATTCCCTATAACCATTGGCTCTGATACCAACATCTTCTGTCACACCCCGATCACGTAGGACAACAAACCGTGGCGGAAACGTCGGGGAGTGTTGCAACAGAAGCTATTGTTTCATAACCATGGATACAAAATAGTTTTGTTTTATTGATAAAATTAAACATTACATTGTCTTAACACATAGAACAAACAAGTTTTATATCGTCTATCATAGTTATTATGTCACTAAGGTCTTGTCCAGATCCTATGTGACGCATGCATCCTAGAAGTCAATCAAGCATCAACACCTGAAACATATGTAAAAACTTAGTCAGCAAAGAAATGCTGGCGAGTACATAGGTTTTATAGGAGTGTTGGATTCATGGCTAGTTTAAATGTTGCAATACTTTATTAAAAACTTTGTTTTAAAAAAGAGTATAATATTGCAACTTAAATAACCAACTCAACTCAAGTGGGTTATAGTTTATAAAAACCTCGTAGCCATGATTCTTAACCCAAAAACATTTGTTTTAGTAAAGCAATTTGTAAAACATCTTGTATTAAATCGTTAATAAAATCTCGTTAATAATACTCGTATGGTTTATCTCATTTCGAAAACCTCGTTTGTGTGATATCGTTCCAAAATCGTTTACCCAAGTGAACTAAATAACGCCACGGTATGTAATATGTTGAAAACACTTATGTATAAAAAGTACCAGCGGCGTATCTACCATGTTTTCACCATATTACACCCGTCCCGTTATCTAAACACTAGCCAAAAACCAATCGTTTACCCAAATTGTTTAACATCGTTTCCAAACTGTTTCCAAATCCTTCCCAAATCGTTTACTCGTTTAAATCGTCCTCGTTTTAATTGTGATAACTTATATATGGTTGTCTTGTTAACAACATTCAAACCTTCGTGACTCGATCACCTCGTTTCTCGCTTCTCGAATTAACAAACCACTAAAGGGTAAGTTAACAAACATCAGATTTAGTCGCTACCCACAACCCCCACACATAACCATGGGTGTAGTAAAGTAACGGGATTTGTCAGATCCTATGGTACCATAACCTAATACTGGTCGGCTTGATCAATGCTAATGAACGTCATTTGTTATGTAACTACAACCATCAAGTTTTGTTCACATTATTGAAATCGTTATTAGTTTAGTAAAAATCGTTTTAATCGTTTTTGAAATCATCATTTAAACCTTGAAAACATTTCGTACATATGAATCACCCCAAAACATTTAAAAACAGTAAAATAGGGGAACTATGTACTCACATGAAGTGCAAAGTATCCTCAATCAATAGAACTCAAGCAAACTCAAGCAAACCAGAGAAATCAAGTAGCACCTAGTAATCGAACCACTAGTCAAACAATAGACGCCTAAATCGGAAGATCGGACAGAATGAGGTCTTGTAAACCAAATGAGTGTTGGAACTCATGTGATATGGTTTAATAAAGCCTACATTCTAAATCGGAACCTAACCTAAGTGCTTTCGACCCATCGCGACCCATTAAGGTAGCTTACGCTATTTTAACGCGTCGTGCGCGCAAATGCGCGTTCGAGACGTCTAACTAGTCCTTATGACAAGTATTATATGCCCATACATGTTTAATTATGTTAAATAATTAGTTACGTGTCAAAAATTTAGGTCATATATGCTTAATTACCAATTATGTATGAAAACGGTATTTTGGTAATTTACCAAAGGCATATAAACTACCTATCATGCGACTAATCAAACCTAAGTGACCATAAGGTATAACCTCGGAAGGTTATTCCCTATGCTACTATGGTCACTAAACATGTTTGGTCGGATCCTAACGATCGACCAAACGGGTCGTGTTCGAAAGTCTAAGCGGGTGTTTATTCCGCTTGATTTACGACTCTACACAAGCACCAAACTAAAAAGTGACGAGCTAAACATGCTAGAACATGTTTAGTTAAATTAGAAAACAGGTTTTGATATCAAAACAACCGGTTTTGACATCCTAGAGTAGTTTGGTTACAAAATACGCGAGAAAACGCATTTTGGCCGAAACTACGACTTGTCACTGAGCCTACATAACGTGGAAATCAGTAGGTATAGTCACTTAGGAACTATAACCATCGTGATTACACTCACGTTATGAAGTTCAAACGAACTACGCGTTGACCAAAAACTGGTCAAAGCAGAAAGTCAAACGCAGTTTGACTTTAACGCTAAAACGAATGAAAAGAACGAAAGAACGCTTACAGAAGGTCCCCGCAAGATTTGATTCCGATTTTTCTCTCAGGTAGGAATCATATACTTCCACTTAGAGAGCATAAATCAGATTTCAAATTGTGGGTTTTGAAGTGAAATGGATAGGGTATATATAGGATTTCTAGAACCGTTAAGATCGTTCCTCGAAAACTGAGCTTTGATCTGGACCTTACATGTGTGCCCATGGTTTTCTAAAACCATGGGAGCCCCTAATGTGGACTATATTCATTGAATACCAGCCCATGGTTTTGCAAAACCATAGGTGAAAACCATCAACACTTCAAAATGGACTAGGTTCATTGAATCTGCCAGAAATTTAAAAAATGGTCCCTACACTTGTAAAACTTGATTTTTTGGCACTTTTAAGCCCCGTTAACCCCATTTCAAGGATCTAAAATAAGGTTAAAGTATAGAGAACTTAAAATGTGCTCAAAAACATCTCGGATGTCGGTTCGTTTGGTCGTACGGTTGCGTTATTCTCTTAATTACGACGGAAGTCGTAACGAACGCAAAAACGATCCAAATTAAGCGACGAATGGAATTTTATCATGCCAAAAACTAGAATAAAATATTTTAATGCTTACATAAATTTTGGATGTCCGGATGTATTCAGAACGTAAGCGAAAATGCAAACTTATGCACTTCTTGACGCTTTTAGTCCCTGAATGAGCATAAAGTTTATTTTAGCATACCGAACCCCTCAAAGCCTATTTCTAAGCTATGTAAAGGTTATTTAGGGTATTTTTAACTTATGATCAAGTTCCAGAGTGTTCGTTACTATACAAATCGGTATAGTTTCGCAGTTTCACACAAATAGTCCTTGCGATCGAACAAAGTTGATTTTAACACACCAAACCATCCAGAACTTATTTCTAAGTTATGTGGAGGTTATTTAAGACATGTTAAGCCTATTTCACTATTCCGGAGTGTTTGTTGCATTAAACTGGTTATATTTACGCATCAGAGCGCGTATAACCTTCCAGAAAGCGATTTAAAGCTTGAAATTGGAGTTGAATCGAATTGTAAAATCACCAAAAACAAATACACACATAATAACACCAAAACACATATAATAACACCAAAGCACATTGTTTTCTTAATAATCAACATTTTTTTATATCGTACATCGATTACAGAGCACAGTTGTCACATAGAGGGTCTAACCCTGGGTAGGCTCCTAGGTTCGGCATGGGCATGTCTTCGTGTATCGCGTAACGTTGCACATAGTCCCTATTGTCGTCCCACCATGGGTCGTAATTTGGGTCTAAGGGATTCGTTGCGGGTACCCTAGGTATTTCCTCCGGATTAAAATCATGCATTTCTACTTGGTTTTCAGGGTTTTCTATCTCCATCGGTGGTTGGTTGGGAAATGGTGGTTGTGGTTGGGGTGCTAACATTTGCTCCAGGTTAGGGTCGGCTGCATTGGTTGCTAAGATGTGAAAATTAGCTAAACCCCTATTAATCATGTCCTAGCATGGGCATCGGTTTCTCTTTTGGCTGCTGCTAGTACTCTCTGTTCTTGTAACTTTTCATGCGTTTCCTACGCTCGTGTGCTCCCCTACTGAACCATCCCTTCTTTTTCTGAGGAAATGGCTCTTCAGATTGAGCCTTAAATACGAATATTCCTTCTTCCGTATCAGCAGAGTACCCCGAGAGGGCAGGCTGAGAAGAGGCACCTTCGCTTCTAGGCGAACCAGACAATTAACGGTACGCATCAGATGGTCCTTAGTCACTCATACTGTAAAATAACAAATAGTCAAATAACACATAACAATAAAATACAATTATGCACATAGTTTAATAATTTATTTCCTAACAGATTGGTGTCAGCAGAACACTTCTGTGGCTAAATCAGTGGCTTGGCTCTGATACCACATTCTGTCACAAACCCCGTCCCCCTATACCAATATGGGAACGGGCGGCCGCGGCCAGTTTCGGTGGTATCTTGTTTTTATCTAATTTGCCAGCGAAAATTACATCAGGACCGTAGTTAGGAAATATTTTATCAGAGTAAAATACCACACTTTCATAATATTAAAGACATGGTATAAAACCCAAGTTTTCAGTACACACTTTTTCATAGGAATAAATCCTATTTTTATTTAATAAAAACATCTATTTTATTTTAGGTAACTTTCTTGCCACTTTTCCAAGCCTTCAGTGCTTTCCAGCTGGCTTCTATTTGGCTTTCATATTTGGTTAACTGAAACGCGTTTAAAAACAATTTGTCAGTGGGAAATACTGGTGAGTGAATCCCAGTTCAATCAAGTTTAAATAAAAACCATTGTACAGTATTGAGGGCGGTCTCGCAATTACATTTATTTCCAAGTCATACCAATTAGCACCCACGGTACTGTCAAACCCAACTTGTGGAAATGTTACCCCTCGCAAGGCAGTAACAAATTTTGTATACAAAACCCCAACATAACGACGATAATTGTATCCTTACAAATACTCAATAACTGTTTAATATATAATTAATTAAGTGAGGTTTTGTAAAAATAGTTTGCAAAAAGGAGATTACTCACATTGCTGTCATAGATTTTCTGTAAGGGTTCCCTGGGAATTATCTATAAATTACACAAATGTAAACGTGTTAGTATAATAACTCATTTTAACATTTGTAATACCCTCCCCGAGACGGCATTCCAACGACTACGTCGGGCAAAACCACGACAGCCGTTACAGAACCCTAGATCAATCGGGCAAAGTATCTAATACATATCCAGGGGTTATGATACTTACAACGAAGCAGAACCTCGTTATTTAGGGGGTATTATACCCACGTATAATATTAAATCTTCAGAATTTTGAGAGAGAAAGAGTTCGTGAGCGATTTTCGACTGAAGGCCCGATGCCCTCTTATATAGGGCCTGATTTTGGGCTCTACGCGGCCCGCGTAAGGTGTAGCCAAGGGGTTACGCGGCCTGCCTAGTAGGTGGCTAGGGATGTAGCTGATCCGGGTCATCGTATAGGGTCGACGGGTGTTGGGCCACGTGGCGGCCTAGGGCCGCGCCAGCCGTCTGTGACAACCCTAAAAAAATTATGGGTATCCGTACAATTAATTTATATTAATTAGTGCTTAATTACTGTGCTTGACTACAATTACGAATAAACTGCTTTCTGTTTACTGATACATACATACTCATGCATCACATTTTATTACTGTCACTCCATTCATTACACAAACAATAATGACAAACAATACGAAAAAAAGCACAGTTAGCACAGTGAGCAAAAAACCCAGTATACATGCTGACATTGCCAGCGCTAGACATACATTGTCTCTGAGGCCATTATGAGCCGGGAATAGATTACTACACTAGTAGGGAGTGTAGGGAGGTGGGGATTATAAAACTGCGTCACTAAATGATAGTTATAGTGTCGGGAAGTGCCTAAAACATACTTTAACTGCAAAATTCTGCACTTTTAAATAAAATTTGGCATTTAAATATGCTAGTAATGTGCAAAAACTTGACAAAATGATCCTTTATACCTTCCAAAGTGTCAGGAATTAAATGTGTCACTAAAAACACTATAAAAAGCACTTTAAAGCTTTACCTGACACTTTAACGGATCAATATCCAACCGAACAACCGGACTTTACCCGGAACATTAAAATATTGTCAATGACATTGTTTACACTTTTCTGAGCTAGTTAGGGTCCCCGAACACCCTAACACCCGTTATATTACATAACACACCAATAACCTATTTAAATCTCTAACTAAACATAACTAATCCTTAACCATACATTTGAAATCCAACTATAAACCCCCCCCCCTCAACCGAACGGTTCCCCAAGGGGGACACACTCTGTACATTTTGATTATTTTATTTGAACTTGTCTAGTATCAAGATAGCACATTATATAATGGTTAATAGTGATGAATGGTTTATAAATGTGCATAGTGATTAACTCTTCTCTTACATCAAACACTTCACCAACAACTTTCTCTCCTCTCCCTACACACCACCAATCGGCCGCCACCCTCCCACCATCAACCACCCACTTTCAAGTCTCTTACATACAATCCACATACATCTAGAGGTGCAAGGGATCATACAAGCAAGCTTGGAGTGCTCGAAAGCTCAAGGATCCCTCTCGTTTTCTTTTATCCACCACTTTTACGCTTTGAAACTCCCTTAGCCTTGTGCTAGTAGTAAGTGCCTTAGATCTTCATCTTGTTCATATTCTTGGTGGTTAATAGTGGAAAGAATGGTGAAATTACAAGAACTCTAAAGATCAGAACTTAAAGCATGAACATAAAAGCTTTACACAAAGGTCATGAGATGAAAAGTGATAATACATGGTAAATCTGAAATAAATGAACAAAAACCTGCTGTAAACAACTTATGGTCTGATGTTAAACGTATTAGAAAGTATGGCGATCGTATGTGTGCGTTCTGGTAACATTTAACCTATAAACAGCTTGCTGATTTACATTTTCAGCCGACTTTAACTGGCTGTAACAGGACCTTAATAAAATGAAAAATGCATTTTCTGATGTCTAGGTTTATGTACTATGAAATACGGTTCTAATGGCACCAGAATCATAATTTTTGGACTTCGTTTACTATTTTTAAAGCGTCGATTTGTAACAGTAGCTAAAGCTGCATTTTTACGGTTCTAATGGCACCAGAATCATAAATGAGGGTCATATTTTTAGTCATAACTTGAAACCTGAGTAAAGTTAGATCCTGCAATTTGTACTGTAGGTGGTCACTGTTGTCTCCGTGATCCTCCAACTAGAATTACGTCAAACGGACTTACAATGAATTTTAAATAAAATATTCCGTGAACTGCAGTCAGAAAAAGGTAGATCTGAATACAGTCTGGAAAATGAATTTTTATAAAATATTGGTGATAGTTTGGACCACGATATTTTTACACAATAATACTTGGATCGTATAACACAATCTGTAAAAATTTGGGAATTTTCGGAATAAGGTAACTATTTTAATAAAATAACCGAAAACAGTCCAGTTTCGTATATTAAAACTGAAAGGATATAAGTAGTATTTTGCATGTCTAAAAGTCGGGTTGGTTATTGAGTACGATCTAACGTGTTATATATAAAAGAAAATGATACGCTTGTAAGCGTGGACACCTCCAGTTACAGAAGAAACTCTGGCGAAATTTTTCTAGAAATATAATGCTTAGAAATATTTTTGGTGACAAGTGTTATAAATATATTTTAACTTGTTTTCCAAAATATAAATTTCGCCATGATTTTTATTACAAAATAACCAAGTGTCGGAAGTGGATTTTCGTAAATGAAAACTTTTTAAATATATATTGAGAATATATATTCATTACTAAAACTCTTGTGTGATTAGTCGTTTATTTTGAGAAATAGTTATATTATTTTTAGGGTAAAAATAATATTACTGATAATGCCATGATTTTACGACTCCAAAATAATACCGACGCTCTCACCAATAAATATTTAAGTTACACCGGAACTGTTATTACAACGCGAACTTTAAAATGTAACTTATGTAATTTCGGAAAATACTCTTAAATGTGTATTTTAATAAGTGTATTATCTTGGGATATTGTATGGAATAAAATATAATATTTCTGGGAAAATATGTATATTTTGGAGACAGAATATTTTAGATAAGTGGGACTTAAAATATATTTTCAGAATTATAAAGCGTACATGTATAAATACCCCCATCCTTGGGAAGGAAATACACATATACAATACTTGAGAAGTATAACTCTAAAATAGTTGTCTAACTATTATTCCAGAACTAAATACAATTATTATAACTTGGAATAATACCAGAATCGTAACTCAAAATCATACATACTAAGACAAGCACTACCCGTTCGTCTAATAGACATTAGACCATTGTAGGTAGTCGTGTTTGCCGCGGAGATTTGGGTTACGAGTACGAGGACGCAATATTGTGAGTTCATGTCCCCCTTTTTCTCTTAACTGTTTTCAGTTTTATAACTTGGGGGGTGAAATACATGTTACATACTGCTACAGACAGTTACAAATGGTATGGTTAGCTTAGAAAGGAACTGTTAGAGTATGTGATTGGATAGGTGAAGTCTATTTGAGCTTAACAAACCCCACCCATGCGCCCGCTGGTTGGACCATGTGGTGACCTTGACTCAACACCACCCATGCGCCCGCGTATTGGACCATGTGGTGAATACATCTTAGCCTCACCCATACGCCCGCAGGTTGGACCATACGGTGATTACAGTCTAACACCACCCATGCGCCCGCAGGTTGGACCATGTGGTGACTAGGTCCTATCCCCTCCCATGCGCCCGCAGATTGGACCATGTGGATACACATTAACTGATATGTTTCCTTATTTGCTTTCATACTAGAGTTTACGAAACATTCATACTTACAATGATTATAAAGGTTTATTCGCGCGCACATACTAAACACATGAACTCGCTCAACTTTTTTTGACTTTTCAAACTACATGTATTTCAGGGAACTAATGGATCTGGAAGGGTATGCATGTGTCGTCAAGCTGCGTAGTGACATAAAAGATGTTATCCATGGTTGTCGGGTTTAGACGGTGTATCCCTTTCCTGGGCAGGAGACATGATTCTAAACTCCGGTTTTACTTAAGTATTTTTGTTGAGTCTTTGTGAACTCATTTGAACATGTCATGATTTGTAACTTATGTTGGTATCATGTTTTCAAGAACAAGTATGTTAAAAAGAAAATATTTTTCATTCATATTTGCCAAGTTACATCAAAACAAAACGTAGACGGGCAACAAGCTGCGCCGCCACCCCTTTCTGAATGGCAAACCCTAATCTGCCAAAGACAAAATCTCGTCCCTTTGGTGCCGAGCAATTGTTGTGGAAGACCCGTTGGACCCTGGTCAGGAATTGGATAGCTTCTGGCGCTAGAGAGCCAAATGTGTCAAAGGCAAAAGGGACAAAAACATGCTGGTTCTCTGCACAAGCTTTAGCGTGCTTGTCAACTTTCTTCGATTCTGCCTTTCTTTCTGCTTGACCAGCTACAAACCCATTTTCCCTTAAGCCAACCAGAGGGGAAACCCCCGTGAGGTCAACACAAGCGTGTTTCCCCTAGCCCAACCAAA
Organism: Helianthus annuus; assembly: GCF_002127325.2. Taxonomy (NCBI): domain Eukaryota; kingdom Viridiplantae; phylum Streptophyta; class Magnoliopsida; order Asterales; family Asteraceae; genus Helianthus; species Helianthus annuus. The sequence continues at coordinate 113,818,187 of NC_035436.2, forward strand.
AACGAGCAGATCTGCTGGTCGCAGAGTAGATCTCCCTTCCATGGGGTCCGTAAGGAAATTCACAGGAGCCTCTTTCTTAGCTGAAATCCCAGCTCTTCTCAGGATGTCCCACAAAACATCTCGTACCCAGTCATGCCGATATTTGAACCCAGGGAGCTCTTTCAATGCACTGCGTGCTCTCTGTATTTATCCATACAAGCTTTACGGCATATTGGGCATGTTTCATCTTCTGGATACATAGGGATCATCAGCCGGTATTTAAGGATTGCTCTGTATTCTACTGCTGACATACATTGTCCCAGCCCCTCAATTGGGATAACGGTCAGAAAATCCTGAGCATGGGGACCCTTCAGGCACTCCCACACCGCCCTTTGGCGAGGTGACAAATCAGAATTTTCTCCCAGTCTTTGAGCGATTTTGCTAAACAGAGCATTCGCCAAAGTTGTTTGTGGTTTCGAGGGGGCGGTGTCCTTTTTAGAGAAACCGCCGATATCAAAGTCTGGGAGATAGACATTTAAGCATTCAAGCGCCTGCAGATAGTCCACGTCGAGCTCGACAACCCCACTGTTCCGAAGGATATGATCCTGTAATTCCCAAGACTGAGCTCTGGACGCACAAAAGCATAAACCCCGACATCTCGAGCTGAGAGCAGACCCAAACCACCTAGACGCATTGGCAGGGATGCCAAACGCCATTGGAGGTCCCCAAAGAATGGGCCACCACCTACGACTATGTCTTCTATAGCCTCTAGGAGGCCATCATCGAACCGAGATGATGCATCCTCCATCAAATAAGGTTGACAAGTTCGCAGCCCGAAAAGTAACTTAGCAACCCCCATGCACGATCTTAGCAGAAGGAGTTCACATTGAGGGTCCCTAAGGCATGGCAAGAGTTTCATGAGTTCAACCGCCGCCGTCGCCCGCCGCCCTGCCAACTCGCCAACGAAGCTAGGGTCACGGCTAACAGCTCCACCCAGCAGCTTAACCCCCCTCTCTGGTCTGCCAATCCCTTTCGGGAAAAGCCCGTCCTGAAGTTTCTGCCCATCACATGTCGGCCAATATACCTCTGTTTTCTTAATGTTGAGGTAAAGTCCTAGGGATGGCCCTTCCTCGTTAATAATGTCTAAGGCCCTAGCAACCTCCGTCGCATTGCCAATAATCGTCCCATCATCCAAGTACCAAGCATGAAACGGGAGGTTACATCGGTCCTGCACCCTGAGAATGAGTGGGTGTAAGGCAAGAGAAAAGAGAAGGGGCCCCAAGGGATCCCCTTGTTGCACTCCAGTAGTAGCCCCAATACACTCATTACCAACATACAACCGGGCAGGCTGGGCGTACAGGAATTGAACCCATCGATAGATTGACGGGCAATGTTGATGAACCTCTTTCAGGAAGGTTGTGTGGTCAATCGTGTTGAACGCATTCGAGAAGTCCACAGTAAGCAAGGCTAAGGAACCATCAGCATGAAAGGAGTTGAGAAACCTGTTCGCACTGTGAAGCACCGCCTCTGCACCATTTGACATCCCCACCCCAAACTGAAAGTCTCCCAAGTACCGAGCCATGTTTTTCCCAACCTTCTTCATTGCCACCTTGGAAACCAACCTTCGCCATATACCTCCCACAGCGATAGGTCGAATTCCTTTATCGGGTTTCAGTAACGGGGTAAGGGGGCTGAGGCAACAAACTCTGCTAGCACCTTAGGGCAGGATCCTCCAAGCCATAAGTTGACAACTTCAGTAATGGCCGTTAGCAAACCCGAGGAAGCCATTGATCCCTCACCCCCGATAGCATCTAACAAGTGTTGGGCTCGCATCCCGTCCCTACCACACGATGTCCCTTTAGGAAAGGATCAGATACATTTGAGCACGCACTCGTCATCAACAACAAGAGTGGGTTGAGAGTGAGGGTTGGGAGGCAAGGAAAGGGGCGCCACCACAGGGTGTTTATCAATAAGAGCTTTCAAGGTCGAATCACATAGAGGGGCGACTCCACTGGAACTTAGGACCTTAACCGCAGCCGTAAAATGTCCATCCATATAGCATTGTTATGATTGATTGCTATGGTATTAAGAAGTCACACCAAATAAACCCACGCTTCCGTAAAGCCAGGGTGTGACAGCTTGGTATCAGAGCCTCGATCATAGCGAACTAGGATTCCTTCTCGAGTCTAGACTGTGATTACTAGGGTTCTCACAAAAACATTTTTACCCTGCATACATTATGTCCAGATCCGGGATTTACAAAATATTTTTACAAACAAAAGTATGAGCACATTTTTTTTAAAATTTATGGTTCAGGCATGTAGACTGAGGGGCCAATCTGTGAGATTAGGGAAGTTCTGGTCTGAGAGGCCAGGAATTAGTCTGAGAGACTAGGAGGTTCAGTCTAAGAGACTGGGAGGGTAGTCTGAGAGACTAGGAGGTTCAGTCTGAGAGACTGGGAGGGTAGTCTAGGAGACTAGGAGGTTCAGTCTGGGAGGCTAGGAGGATAGTCTGAGAGACTAGGAGGTTCAGTCTGAGAGGCTGGGAGGATAGTCTGGGGAAGACTAGGACGGTTACTTGCTTACATTAATTGAGACTTACCTGCTTATTTGATTTAAGGCTGATGTACGTGCATATGTGGTAGTTGTTCGCATACACTAATTGTTAGTAATTACTGTGAATATACATGCTACGCACCGACACACACGTCACCTTCCTCAGGGAACGAATTGTCAGATGATAACGACCCTACGGCCACCGCCACAGATGATGAGACTGTACCCGCGCCAGAGATGTTTACGTCAGACACTGAGAGTGACCCTAACATGCTGACCAAGGACGAGGACGATTTCCAACAGTCTGCGCTACCAGATCCTGATGATATTTTACCCTTGCGGATGGCTTCTTTGACAAGAATCCTTCTATCACTCTTGTTTCGGTCCATGATCACTTCATTACTGGTCATCCCGTTGGTAAGCACACCATGGCTCCGATCCTCGACAACGCGCCTCTTGTGGACATTCCTTCCGAAGGTTGGATACTCGATGAAGAATTGAAAATGACGTTGACATATTATTGATGGTCCTTCTGATAATACTCATGATGATGGGAAGTTAGACGAGTACGCTGCTACTAATTTCACTTTTGAGACCCCTGTTAACGAACTATCCTCTGATTTTAGAATACCCTCGATTTCAGACTCCTTCGAGTCTGTGACATTTACAGACTTATATATGGCCGGATCACAACTTTCTACTACTGACACAGACGACGAAGCCGTTATGACTGCTGCACTATCACTTGCTCGAGGCACCACACCGTTAAACACCCTAGAGCCTGCTCCTGAGCCAGCTTCTGCACCTTTTGGATCAGCTTGATGTCGCACCTGCTGAACCTGCACTTTACTTTATCATAACCCTGTTTCTTTTGGTTTACCAGACATTGCACCTCTTATACCCGACCCAGTACCTACACCCAACGATCTTCCTATCAGTGAGACGTTTGTTCCTGCACCTTCACCCACTGATGCCGCTCTTGTGAAGACCGATGTCCATCGCGCCAACATGTCCATCGATTTCTTTTAAGTTATACCCGCACCCCGGGAAGGTACTCCAGGTCAGCACCCGCGTGACGATCCCACTTGCTACGGCAACATTTCCTATGATCTCACAGGCCGCACCGTTTACTACATTCATCTCCACGCCATTGGAAAAGCTATTTCGATGGTTCCTATCGCACATTACACTGATTCTAGATGCTAACCATCCCTCACATTATGGAGGCTACACACAGGATGAGTTGCTCCTATAACATCAACTACAGATTAAGCATAAGTCGCAGCATTTTGGAGCTTGAACTGTCACCACGTCCTCCACCCTGTCTATGCCAGTATACTTTGTTCCCCACATTCATCACAGTTCCATTTGGGCACACACTCACCTGCTGCTAAAATACGCCCTCTTGGTTATTAAGGCTCATTTTCTTTACCGTCAAACAGCAGATCAATCAATTACTTCGACATTTATACGAGCTCGCGAAGGAGTTCACACATGATGAAGGTTTACTTTCCTTTCCTCCTACACCACAATCATCAGGATAGTTGGCGTTCGGTTTTATGCGAAATGCCTTACCTTGGGGTAAAGACGCTACTAATGAGCCGAGATTATGGAGACTTTTAAAGACCACTTTTGACCTCGACATTTTTGTGCACTAATTGACTTATCGGACAAGGGTAGGGTGACCCTGTGTCCCTATTTGATGTGATACACTTTGTAGACAATGTGATTGTGGTCGGGGAATAATGAAAGCCCAATCGACATATTCCCTATTAAACATGTAACAATACTTTGTGGTCAATAACTAGTAAAAGCTCAGTCGCCATATTCTCACTAAGCACATTGTTGGCCCTTATGTTTGGGTAATAATTGCAATGCTATGTGCTAGTTGTTATGTTCCCATTAAATACACTCACGCGTGCATGTTGTGCTATAATGTTATTGCTTGCTATGATGATTGCTTATATGCATATGTATATGCACCACCTAGGTCTCAGTCGTTCAGTGAATGCTTATGTGCTTATGTCCTTAATAAAGACCTGACCTATCTAATCTTCTTCTTAGAAGATGCCGCCACGAAGGAACACCGATACCAACAACCCTCTGCCAACGACAGAGGAGGAATTACACGAGCGCATCTCACAGGCCATCGCGCAGCATGAGGCCTTTCACTCCGAACACAGCAAAGGTACCTTAGGAAATAACCCATCCAACGGATGCTCCTACAAGCAGTTCTTGGGCTGCAAGCCCTTGGAATTCAACGGCACTGGGGGTGCCTTATCCTTCGTACGCTGGATTGAGAAGACGAATTATGTTTTGCGGGTGAGCAAATGTGCCCCAGAGCATCAGGTTTTGTACATTTCTGGATTGTTTCAAGACGGGGCTCTGTCATGGTGGAACCTTCAGGTTCAGATGATGGGCGAGACTGCTGCGTATGCATTAACATGGGACGAACTGAAAGAACTAATGCATAAGAAGTACTGTTCAAGGGCAGAGATCCAGAAGTGGGAAACTGCGTTCTGGAACTTGAAGATGGAAGGTCCAGAGATAGCTGAGTACGTGTAGAAATTTCATGATATGTCTTGGATTGTCCCCCTACATGGTAGATCCAGAGTTTAAGAGGATCGAACGCTTTATCGGGGGATTGGCACCTCAGATTCTAAGCATGGTGACAACATCAAAGCCTAAGACAATCAATGAAGCAATTGACTTAAGTGTAACGCTCACTGAAGAAGCAGTTAGGTTGGGTAAATTCTCAAACTCTGAGGAGAAAAAGGAGACTCATGGGGAGTCACCTGGGGAGAACAAGAGGAAGTTTACCAACTTCCAGAAGGTTACTCGGGCGGACAACAACAAAAATGCCAAAAAGGAAAGAGGATACATAGGTATCCTACCGAAGTGCGACAATTGTCGACGTCACCATAACGGGCGATGTAGATATGGAAAATGTGGTAACTGTGGTAAGGTGGGACATGTCAAGGAAACATGTCGGCAGGGTATTAAACATGGAAATAAAGGACAAGATGGTAGCGGAAATCGCGGAGGAAATAATGACGACAACAACTATCAAGACAGGGATGGCGATGATCAAGGCCATGGCCAAGCATGTTTTAATTGCGGTGATGTGGGGCATTTCAGGAAGTATTGCCCTAAGAACGCTCAGGCACGTGAATGAAGGCTCAACAGCGGGGATAGAATCCAAGCGTGGATATCGGTACGTCTCATAATAGTCAATGTTATGTTCTATTTGACAGTATTGTCAACTTTTAGCTTCAGAAAATATAGTTGTTTAGTAGTAAGTAACCTAGATACCCAGTTCTCGATAACACAAGCCTAAGGGAAGCTTCGACGTGAAAATTGGGATGGACTGGTTGTCGAACAACCAGGCGGAGGTTGTCACCCGCACCCCGACGACGAACGGAGAAACAATCGTGATTCATGGAGCAGGATACGCTCCTACGAATTATCAGGCGATGAAGACACGAAAATTTTCGCACAAAGGATGTGTTGCATTCTTGGCTCAGGTCGTGGAAAAAGAAGCCGAAGAACCAAAACTCAAAGATACCCTCGTGATCAGAGAATATCCTGGAGTCTTCCTCGAAGACTAACCAGAATTATCTCCTCAACGACAAGTCGAATTTTTGCATCGATTTGATTCCAGGTGTCGCGCCTGTAGTCAATGTACCCTGAGCGACTTACACCTTCGGAAATGCAAGGATTGACAGTGAAGTTTTAGCAGTGGATAGAGAAGGAAGATAACAGACCAAGATGTCCCTTTTGGGTAACCCCATTTCTGCTCGTCAAAAAGAAGAATGATGATTTTCAAATAAACATCAACTACAAGGAGCCGAACGAGCTAACACACGAGAGTCGGTGACTCTTACTAAGGGCTAACGAACCTCTTACATAACTGACTATGAGGACCCAACTACTACTACACGACTGATCGACGATCGAGCGTTGTTAGCGGTGAAATCAGGAAGAAAGTATACCAGGGCGAAACTGTGGGACAATGACTTGTTCTTAGACGTAGACAAAATGGTGCTTCCTACACAATGTACAATCCGGATCCCCACGGGATACGAAATCTGGAGAATCTAGAAAACTTATATCTAGGACCTTTGGGAATCCAGGACCAAACTCGTAAGGGTTTTGCTTAGAAACCATATCTGTCAACTCAATCAAACATCGTTAACTTGACAAACTTGTCATATCAGTTAACAAAACCGAAAGTACTTAAATTTTCTTCCGTTAAAGTCTTCACTTTTACTTCTAACGAGTAGATATTTGCATTTCTACTCCCCTCAAAGTAGTTGCATGACGTTGATTTCCTTCGCTGAGAGCGAACACACGTTTGCCTCGTATACTTGGTCACTTCTCCCTTTTGGTAGAAACACATTGCTTCATCACTTGAAAACTTATATATAATCCATGCACCTTTTGCTACGCATGCGGTTTCATTTCGAATAAACGCTTCATTAAAGTTCAAATGTTACGTTGCTAAATCTAATTACTGGTTCGTGATTCGAGTAACCTACGTTATTGAAATTATTGGCTCTTTTGCTATCAAGCCAACACACTCTCTTGAAACTTCTTTTATTACAAATTACATTCATGGTTTATTTTGTCACCATGCCAATATTCCTTTGTTGATACATATGTTTATTGCCGGGCTACACTGAGATTAAGTTCAATTGCTTGAACTTATCCACTTCGCATATTCAGTTTCAGACGTCATATGATGTATTGGGAGCATCATATTCAAATATTTTGGCAAAGATCTTTTCAGTTCGAGTCATAGTAGATTATGTTGGTCTATGACTCCACTAAATCATTGATTGATTTCGATACCTTGCAGTATCATACTTTCACAGAATTGAAGCTTGCGCTAATTGGGTTGCTTATTCCATACACGGATCTAATTGTCTATTTATTTATTAACAATCCATTTTGATATCCACGATCGAAGCAGTCTTAACACAATTGTGTGTTGAGGCAATGGTACATATATTCATTTCATAAGCACAAAGTACCTCCTAACGATTCTTTCGTTATCAATCAAATGCCTTATAGTACTTAATACTTTTTCATCTTCGATCAAAACAGTGGCCCTTTGATGATTCCGTATTCAACCGAAAACTTTTTGACATTATGTAAATCAAATCTTCTGGCTTGTTTCGGTACACTTTCATCTGGCCTCAAACACGGTGAACTTGTTCAGTCACCGCTATTATGGAATTATGTCATTGCGACACCTTGTGGTGTCATTACACACTTGTAGCTTGTGCTAATCATGGTCAACCGTTTCACACAGGACTACATATACTTTTGCTTGACTCATCATTCAAACATATCTGATGCAACTACTAATTAAGGCAAGGATACACCAGATTCGCTTGTTTTTCACTCAGCGTATTCTCGCAATTCAAAACTTTCAACACACTAAACTTTACCATTCATCTACTCGGGAGTTGACAGATCATTTTACTATTACATTTGAGTTGCTGATTTTAAATTCATATAGCGGGTGCTATGGTTTGTGAAAACTCGTTTACATATTGCGATCAACCATTTGAGGATCTTATTAGTCAGAATTCCTCTTTTGTGGACCCCCCTGCTAGCTGGATTACACACCTTTTTAACCCTAGGATTCGGGTTGTTATATATTCTTGGACTCACCAAATGTGAGTAAGGTTCGATTCGGTTTGATGATTATCTACCTCGATATTATTTATATACATACACGTGTGACGAAACCATAAGGGGTTAAGGTAGTACAAATTTCGAGGACGAAATTTCTTTAACGGGGGGAGAATGTGACAACCCTAAAAAAATTACGGGTATCCGTACAATTAATTTATATTAATTAGTGCTTAATTACTGTGCTTGATTACAATTACGAATAAACTGCTTTCTGTTTACTGATACATACATACTCATGCATCACATTTTATTACTGTCACTCCATTCATTACACAAACAATAGTGACAAACTTGATGCACAAAAGTACAGTTAGCACAGTGAGCGGAAAACCCAGTATACATGCTGACATTGCCAGCACTAGACATATAGTGTCTCTGAGGCCAGTATGAGCCGGGAATAGATTACTACACTAGTAGGGAGTGTAGGGAGGTGAGGATTATAAAACTGCGTCACTAAATGATAGTTATAGTGCCGGGAAGTGCCTAAAACATACTTTAACTGCAAAATTCTACACTTTTAAATAAAATTCGGCATTTAAATATGATCCTGTATACCTTCCAAAGTGTCGGGAATTAAATTTGTCACTAAAAACACTATAAAAAGCACTTTAAAGCTTTACCTGACACTTTAAGGGATCAATATCCAACCGAACAACCGGACTTTACCCGGAACATAAAAATACTGTCAATGACATTGTTTACACTTTTCTGAGCTAGTTAGGGTCCCCGAACACCCTAACACCCGTTATATTACATAACACACCAATAACCTATTTAAATCTCTAACTAAATAACTAATCCTTAACCATACATTTGAAATCCAACTATAAACCCCCCCCCCCCCTCAACCGAACAATTCCCTAAGGGGGACACACTCCGTACATTTTGATTATTTTATTTGAACTTGTCTAGTATCAAGATAGCACATTATATAATGGTTAATAGTGATGAATGGTTTATAAATGTGCATAATGGTTAATTCTTCTCTTACATCAAACACTTCACCAACAACTTTCTCTCCTCTCCCTACACACCACCAATCGGCCGCCACCCTCCCACCATCAACCACCCACTTTCAAGTCTCTTACATACAATCCACATACATCTAGAGGTGCAAGGGATCACACAAGCAAGCTTGGAGTGCTCGGAAGCTCAAGGACCGCTCTCGTTTTCTTTTATCCACCACTTTTACGCTTTGAAACTCCCATAGCCTTGTGCTAGTAGTAAGTGCCTTAGATCTTCATCTTGTTCATATTCTTGGTGGTTAATAGTGGAAAGAATGGTGAAATTACAAGAACTCTAAAGATCATAACTTAAAGCATGAACATAAAAGCTTTACACAAAGGTCATGAGATGAAAAGTGATAATACATGGTAAATCTGAAATAAATGAACGAAAACCTGCTGTAAACAACTTATGGTCTGATGTTGAACGTATTAGAAAGTATGGCGATCGTATGTGTGCGTTCTGGTAACATTTAACTTATAAACAGCTTGCTGATTTACATTTTCAGCCGACTTTAACTGGCTGTAACAGGACCTTAATAAAACGAAAAATGCATTTTCTGAAGTCTAGGTTTATGTACTATGAAATACGGTTCTAATGGCACCGGAATCATAATTTTTGGACTTCGTTTACTATTTTTAAAGCATCGATTTGTAACAGCAGCTAAAGCTGCATTTTTACAGCAATAAATGAGGGTCATATTTTTAGTCATAACTTGAAACCTGAGTAAAGTTAGATCCTGAAATTTGTACTGTAGATGATCACTGTTGTCGCCGTGATCCTCCAACTGGAATTATATCAAACGGACTTAGAATGAATTTTAAATAAAATATTCCGTAAACTGTAGTCAGAAAAAGGTAGATCTGAATGCAGTCCGGAAAATGAATTTTTATAAAATATTGGTGATAATTTGGACCACGATATTTTTACACAATAATATTTGGATCGTATAAGACATTCTGTAAAAAATTGGGAATTTTTGGAATAAGGTAACTATTTTAATAAAATAATCGAAAACAGTCCAGTTTCGTATATTAAAACTGAAAGGATATAAGTAGTATTTTGCATGTCTAAAAGTCGGGTTGGTTATTGAGTACGATCTAACGTGTTATATATAAAAGAAAATGATACGCTTGTAAGCGTGGACACCTCCAGTTACAGAAGAAACTCTGGCGAAATTTTTCTAGAAATATAACGCTTAGAAATATTTTCGGTGACAAGTGTTATAAATATATTTTTAACTTGTTTTCCAAAATATAAATTTTGCCATGATTTTTATTACAAAATAACCAAGTGTCGGAAGTGGATTTTCGTAAATGAAAACTTGTTAAATATATATTGAGAATATATATTCATTACAAAAACTCTTGTGTGATTAGTCGTCTATTTTGAGAAATAGTTATATTATTTTTAGGGTAAAAATAATATAACTGATAACGCCATGATTTTACGACTCCAAAATAATACCGACACTCTCACCAATAAATATTTAAGTTACACCGGAACTGTTATTACAACGCGAACTTTAAAATGTAACTTATGTATTTTTGGAAAATACTCTTAAATGTGTATTTTGATAAGAGTATTATCTTGGTATATTGTATGGAATAAAATATAATATTTCTGGGAAAAATATGTATATTTTGGAGACAGAATATTTTAGATAACTAGGACTTAAAATATATTTTCGGAATTATAAAGCATACATGTATAAATACCCCCATCCTTGGGAAGGAAATACGCATATACAATACTTGAGAAGTATAACTCTAAAATAGTTGTCTAACTATTATTCCAGAACTAAATACAGTTATTATAACTTGGAATAATACCAGAATCGTAACTCAAAATCATACATACTAAGACAAGCACTACCCGTTCGTCTAATAGACATTAGACCATTATAGGTAGTCGTGTTTGCCGCGGAGATTTGGGTTACAAGTACGAGGACGCAATACTGTGAGTTCATGTCCCCCTTTTTCTCTTAACTGTTTTCAGTTTTATAACTTCGGGGGTGAAATACATGTTACATACTGCTACAGACAGTTACAAATGGTATGGTTAGCTTAGAAAGGAACTGTTAGAGTATGTGATTGGATAGGTGAAGTCTTAAGACCATTAGTGCTCGTGGGACGATCGAGGGATACAAGTGATAGGTCTATTTGAGCTTAACAAACCCCATCCATGCGCCCACTGGTTGGACCATGTGGTGACCTTGACTCAACACCACCCATGCACCCGCGGATTGGACCATGTGGTGAATACATCTTAGCCTCACCCATGCGCCCGCAGGTTGGACCATACGGTGATTACATTCTAACACCACCCATGCGCCCGCAGGTTGGACCATGTGGTGACTAGGTCCTATCCCCTCCCATGCGCCCGCAGATTGGACCATGTGGATACACATTAACTGATATGTTTCCTTATTTGCTTTCATACCAGAGTTTACGAAACATTCATACTTACAACGATTATAAAGGTTTATTCGCGTGCACATACTAAACACATGAACTCGCTCAACTTTTGTTGACTTTTCAAACTACATGTATTTATGGGAACTAATGGATCTGGAAGGGTATGCATGTGTCGTCAAGCTGCGTAGTGACATAAAAGATGTTATCCATGGTTGTCGGGTTTAGAGGGTGTATCCCTTTCCTGGGCAGTATACATGATTCTAAACTCCGGTTTTACTTAAGTAATTTTGTTGAGTCTTTGTGAACTCATTTGAACATGTCATGATTTGTAACTTATGTTGGTATCATGTTTTCAAGAACAAGTATGTTATGGTTTTCTAAACGTTATTAATGGATAAACATCTCATCTTTTTATCATATAGCATTGTTATGATTGATTGCTATGGTATTAAGAAGTCACACCAAATAAACCCACGCTTCCGCAAAGCCAGGGTGTGACACCGTCACCCGCTCGCGGCCCGTGTAGGCAGTAGCCATGGGCTACGTGCCCCGCGACAGCCTAATTTTCCTTGTTTTTATTTTATTTTTAATGTTATATCATATTTTGGGCTCGGTTTTCACATACGGGGTGTATTTTAAGACATATTGGTATATTTTAAAATATATTGGGGGTGTCGAAAATATTTCGAGGGTGTCGGTTTAATTTAGGGTTGTTATAGAAACGACGGGACTTAATTACTAGCATTTATTATAATAAAATCCCGCCTAAAACAACCGCCAAAAAATCCTCTATGTACAACATCTCAGACCTTCTATTAAAACACACAACACCCCAAATGCCATATTTAATATATACCATTCGTCTTAGAAATGCCAAAAAACCCAAACATCAAATATCCTCTAAAACAAAACGTTTCTTTGAAATTCAGTTTGATTGTCGGTAAGGTTTCGCTCAATGTAATGGACAAAATCCTTAAGTGAGGATATTGTCCATTTCATTGAGTAAAATCTTATTGACTTTATCCTCAACTTCCATCCAATTTATAACGCCAAAACATACAAAAACATTGTTGAGTTTTGTTCTCAATAAAGTTTAGTTGTATGGGGTGGACAACATTGTTAAACATCTTTCTTAACTGAGGATTAACAATGTTGTCCACCTCATACAGCAAGACATTATAGAGTTTAGCATGACCAAATTTAGAGGTTTAAGGTACTTTTATTTAGTGGCGTTCTTTTTCTCGGTAAAACGCCAAAAAGTTAAAAAATCAAACATCGTTCCTTGGATATTCAATATTGTTCTACGCGAAGTTTCGCCAAATGGATTGTTAGCTGAGGTGAACACCCCGTGTTACGAAAGTCAAAGTCAAAGCCAAGATTGAAGTCAAAGGAAGAAAAGATTGCTAATTGCGATCTGTCACTCCTTGCTTAATTACTGATTAGACTTCTTTGACTTGTAATCGAATCTTTTTATTTTATCGCTTTAGTTATATTATGTGGAGTATCTATTAATAATCGATGTGTAATCGATGTTTATCGCATGTTTTATCGCTTTATCGCTAATCACATCGCAATCGCGCTCGCACTTTGATTGATAGATTCTGAATATTGTTTTACGTATGTGTTACTTGTGCATGTTTACTTTATGTTTGTGGTGATTAATCAAAACGCAATCGCAACTCTATCGCAACGCAACTTAATCGCAAACGCTAAACGCAAGTTATTTATAGTGATTGTATGTTAGATATAGTATTTGTGTGTTTATTATCCTATCGCATCGCTTAATCGAAACTCGCTTAAACGCATCGCAACGTCCATCACGCGAAACAAAATGCCGAAACTTAACTCGCCAAACCACCTCGATCGAATGGCCAACCGATCGGATGACCATCCGATCGGGTAGCCATCCGATCGAAGTACTATTCGACACCCTAGCACTTTCCCTTTTTGGCAACCTATAAATACCCACCTGTCACATCATTTGAGATGTGACAGCTCTCTCACTCGACCAGCCGCACTCAAGCCTTCTTTCTCTCGATTTCTCGCGATTCTTTTAAGTTTTCAACCTAAATCTTGTACTTCTATGATCTATACACACTTCTCCATCATCTTCACCTTCGAATCTTAACTTTTAACCGTGAAATCAGTGGATTTGAGGTGTTCTAGGATGATGTCATAATGGAGTTCTTATGAACTTCAAGTTTTGGCCTCATTCCACTAAGAACAACCCAGATCTGAAGGATTTCCACATGATTAAACAATGTTTTCGCATAGATCTACACATATTCATGGTTAAAAGGATTGAAAGATGGTATTCCAACTTTCTTTCAACTCTTTTACACTCAATGCACTCAAAACCGATAGAATCAGAGCTTGTACAGACCTTTCACTCTTCCTTAGTGATGTGTTGGTTCAAGATCTGATTTCTACCAACGAGACAACTAATTTCGGGATGAACATGAACAACCATCGAGGAACAGTCAACAGGTCGGACTAGGGTGATTCCTGTTCGATTAAACGACTTGGGACTTAACGGAGTTCCATTGTTTAGTACGTTGTCACACCGTCTCGAGCAAATTGCAAAATTTTCAAAAATAAGTAAGTTCAAGACGATCAGGTTCATTGGGACGGATTGCCACACGATCGGATAGCCATCCGATCGGATTGTCATCCGACCGAACAACTATCCGATCGGGTTGCACTTGGTTCCACACTTAAACTTTTTATCAAGGGAACGTCGAACAGATTGCCGTCCGATCGGATACCATCTGACCATGTGACATTTGGAACTTCGATACTTAATCATTTTCGTAATTTTCAAAGATCATCAATAACTAACAGATTGCCAACCGATCGGATTGCCATCCGATCGAGTGACAATCCTGCTGTGAACTTGTTCTCACTAAGTGTCCTGCCAATCGGGTCGCTATCCGATCGAGCGACCGTTCGATCGATCGACTGTTCGATCGATCGACCTGAAGGGTAGAGATACTTCTCTTTTTTCAAAATGCTACAACTAAAACTTCAAAGTCATCATACACAAACACATCCTTACCAAACGAATGTCAATCCAATCGAATGGCCATCCGATCAGATGACTATCTGAACGGATTGACATTTGATCGAATGGTCAACCGATTGGATAGCCGTCCGATCGGATTGCCACTCGACACTTAGTCACTTTTCACCGTTTAACGCGCCGCTCATCACTTCTGCCATTGTTAACTGTTCAGGCTAATCTCTCAGCGCTCCCTTCAATCCAAGGCAGTGTTTACTTATTAAATGCTATCTGTGAGTATACTCGAACCCGATTTGCTTTACGCACTTTCGGGTGTTACATACGTTACTTATACTAAATCACAATCGACACACAACGCAACACTATTTATACACTGACCGTTATTGCATGCTACGTGTTATTCGATGAATGCTTGTATGTTATGTTAACACAGTGATTGTTTCCTAAGACCTTAGCAACGATAGTACTATAGTTTGGACTCAGCACCTGTCGTGGACAAGGCTTGTTAAGGGCTTTACTTCACGTGTCCCAGTGGGGATATGTGTTGCGCATTCTACAACTCGCAGTCATGTCTGTGCATATTTTCTCTGTCGATAACCTACTTGCCTTCACTTTATACATGTTACATGCTGGTTATGCATAAACGATTTCGAACTCTATTATACTATTAAACTTGTATGCTCACCTTTACACTATGTGTATTGACTTTATTTTAACGTATGTGACATGTGTTTGAGATGCTAGGATGTTGCTTACTTTCATGAAACCAAGTAGGAGAGTCTAGAAACAAAGACAATTTATTTGATTAAATCTGAGTTTTCGGGACATGTTTAGTTTTGAGAATATCTATATCTGTCATAATTTAATTGCTTGGTAGGTTATGGTATGGGAGATAATATTAACTATCCGGTAATTTAGTTGTTATGGGATTTCTCTTGATAATCTGTTTCGCTCAGTGCCATGCCCCGATGTTTTCGTCATCGGTTGGGGTGTGACAGATTGGTATCAGAGCCATAACTATAGGGAATTAAGCAAGACTCGACCTAGTCCGGGTCGATGTCTTAGAAACGACCTAGTCTATAGTCTAAGTACCAACAGACCACCTTGTGCGAACCCATTAGGGGTTACGTACGAGCTTATTACCATTCCTCGATCGACTCGCACTTATGCTATACTATCACACTGCCTTTCCTAAGGTAGTCGCACTGCACTATTTTCGAAAATGAGCAAGTGATTGGATCGAGATTAGGGGTGAAAACCGCAAACTCTTGATTAAATCACTTGTTCAACCCGCATTTTTACTGTAAACACGAGGAATTGCGTTGAATCAGGAGTGAAATCCGTACTTCAACGCAGATTTCTCCTTCAAACTCGTGATTCTATCACATAAACAGGAATGTAGTCGTTAAGCTAGGGGTGAAACCCGAACCTTGATGACACGTTCCGCTCTCGATTTTTGGTTTTACAAAAACTCTCACCAAAGTCTCGATGGGTTGCAACGACTCGAGTTGCGCAAGTAACCTAAAGGATGCATGCCATTCGCCGCGTGTCGGTGATAGAGCACAGTCTGTTAGGCCAAAACGCATACTTATATTCGTTGAGGATAGTCGAATCACTTTGGCTTGTCAATGTCTATCAAGCCTTAGACAATCTATCTTCGATTTCAACTCGCAATCGCTGATTTTCATGTGTTTTGATTCTGAGCCCGCAACTGCTGACTCTGATATTTGTTGTTTTACGTGAAATTTTATGTGCTATATGTGGTTTTCTATCTTATTTGTTAGCGTTTTGAGATACTGATGGTTTCGATCTAACGCTTCTTGCTCCGCTCAACACACACAACACATTACACACCGCTAACAAATCGTTGCTACTTGTGGATAATCGCATGCTATGTTACTCGCTTATGTTATGCTACTCGCTAATCGCAATCGCTATTCTCGAACTCGCGGACTTTGAATAATAGGTGAATACGTGCAAAAGATAGTATGGTTTCTGTGTTCTATCTGCCTTATGTGCTTCTGTGCCTTACGTGTTTTATGTGCTTTTGTGCTTCCGTGGATACGTGCCTATGTGATTATGTGTTTGTATGGTTGATCATGTTCCTGAGCTTTAGTAGTATTACGTGTGAGGTGAGATTCGATTATATAGCGTTTTGAATCCTATGACGACGTCTGATGTGTGCGATGTGTTATATAATTTTAATTATATTTTTAGCCCTTTTTAACACTTTATTCAAGTTTTAAATCTATAAAACACGATATTCTACTAACACTAAACAAACATATGGGCAAGTGCACCCATCGTGAGCGTAGTATAGCGTTGGTAAGATACCAAGGTCGTCCAAGGACACAAGAGCTTTTAGTACCGGTTTATCCTCAACGTCTAATCAAATCAAAATTTTAGAAAAAGGTTTAAACATGAAAATAAAAACTAAAAATGCTGAAAATAAAAATAAAATAAAAACAGATAGACAAGATGAATCACTTGGATCTGACTCGCCTTTAGTGTAACCTTTGATGATTTCCGCACTTTTGCACTTTTTAAGAGATTATCTTAGTTATAGTAGTAGGCCCCTCTTTTGAAGGTGACGTTACCCTCAACCCAGTAGTTTGAGTAAGCAAGGATACAATCCTAAAGGGTCGGAATATTGAAAGGTAATTAATTATGTTATTAATGCGTAATGTGGTAGGCCCCTCTTTTGAATGTGACGTTACCCTCGGCTAAGTGGTTTGAGTCAGCAGAAATACAATCCCAAATAGCCGGGTTAATGTATTAATAGTAGTTTACATATGAGGGGATCAAGCCATTCGCACCCCCGCCATCCAATACCAGTGGATATTGAAGGAGGTCCTAGTAAGCTTGACCCAGGTCCTTACAGGATCTATACACTGAACAAGGCAAGAACCTTACCAAACCATTCCCTTAACCCCCGACCAGGTAGCCAACATATCTCTATATAGACCGTAGAGATATGAATGGTGTAAATCTTTTATTTTATATAGACAATAAAATAACGCCAAGACACCACAGACAAATGATAAGGAAGTTTCACCTTCAACATAAGAAACTAGTTATTAAAGTCATTAATACAAAACCAAAAAAAAGTGCGAAAAGATTAAAAATCAAAAGTATTACACTAAATGCTTGTCTTCACCAAGTGATGTAAGAGACTTAGGCAAACATGGCCTTTGATTGTCAAGAACTCTTACTATCAATCTCGGATCCCGAGACTACTACACACACTCTATGATGGATGATGGATGATGGTGGTAGATGTGGGTTGTAGTGGTGGTGGAGTGTGGGTGAAGTGGGAGAGAGGTGGTTTGCCAAGGGATGCCTTTGAGGTGAACCAAGCACCTCTATTTATAGCCTGCACAGAAGCCTGGACACGGCCCCGTGTCCATCCACTTTCTCTTTCTTCATTAATTGCAGTTTGTCCGTATTAGCTCCACACACCCCCTTGTCCACTGGGCACGGCCCCGTGTGCAGAAGCGTATCTGTACTATCAAGATTTGCTTGGATTCTGCGAATCTTAGCGTTGACCACGGCCGTGTTGAGCTGGGCACGCCCCCGTGTCGGGAAATAGAAGCTTCTACAACTTTGTCTTTTCTGCAGACACTTGACCACACCCCCGTGTCCGCTGGGCACGAGGCCGTGTTCAGCCTTCTGATCTCTTGTGTTTGCTTAGGAAGATGCTGTCGAGGGGTCGGGCATGCCATGTTTATTCCTTTTCTTGTTTTTATGTTAGATTTGGCTGCATTTTTGCTTCTTTTGTTCATTTACGCTCATTTAATTCTGAAAATACAAAAGGAAGACAAAAGCACACTTTTTCCAACATTAGTACTACAAAAGGATTAGTTTTATGCCTCATTTGATATAATTCATATGTTGCATTTTATAAACATCAATGTCTGCTGCAGACAATGTCGTCATTTGGACCATTTCACTCCCGTTCTGCTCACCGCAATCATGATGACAAGCGTATCGCTTCACTTGTCGCTAAGCAGATAGCGAAGGTTATCCCGCAGATTGTGAGTGAGTTGAATGAAAACGCTAGCAAGTCTTCTGAAGAATCCCAGACTGATTCGCCCAAAGCTACTTTTAGCTTCAAGCAGTTCATAGCCTGCGACCCGAAAGAATTTACCGGCGAAGATAGGCCTACGGCCATGTTACAATGGTTTGATTCTATTGAAGTCACCCTGCGTCAGAGAAACTGTCCTGATAATCTTCGAACCGTTAACGCCACCGGCGTCTTCCAATCCCGCGCGTTAGATTGGTGGACTGCCGAGAGAAACAAACGAGGGAATGATGCAGCTTACGGGTTGACGTGGGATGAGTTGAAGGACTTGATGATGAAAGAGTTCTGCCCTCCCCACGAGCTCCAAAAGTTAGAGGAAGAGTTCTGGCATCTCAAGCATAAGGATGGCGACAACGCTAGTTTGGCTGCTTGCTTCAAGCAGCTAAGCATAATCTGTCCAGGTCAAGTCTCTAGGCCCGAAATCACCATTAAGTAGTATATCCGTGCTCTTCCGGATTGCGTGGCTGATTTTATTCAAGCTGCGAAGACGTCGACCATCGAGGAAACTTTTCTACTCGCTGCTGAGATAAACGACAAGCGACTCAAGGCTAGATACTGGGATAAAGCCTCCAAGAGTAAAAGTTAATCTAAACTAAAGTAAGGATAGTTCCGCAGAATGCCTCTGTGGTGCGCCACGTTTATAAGGGTCCTTGGTTAGACCCAAAGCCATATGTTACTCAAGTGGGATGGTTTGCATCCCATGTTGCACCGTCGGAGAGCATCATCCAAATTTGAATCTATGACTTTCATGTAGTTGGTCGGGTCATCGTCTTCTACCCTTTTCCCAACCCCAAACTTCATCTCCTTGTCCCCAACCCTTAATGTTAGTATCCCACCATTCATGTCTACCATTGCGTGGGCCGTGGCCAGGAATGGTCTTCCTAAGATGAGTGGCACTTCGGTATCTTCCTCCACATCTAGTATGACAAAGTCGGCCGGGAAGACAAAGTCTCCGACTTTTACCAATAGATTTTCGGCGACACCTTGTGGATATTTAGTGGACCTATCAGCGAGTTGTATGCTCATTTTTGTAGGGTTTGTCTTCCATAGTCCGAGTCAGTCGAACATTGATGCGGGCATGAGGTTGATACTAGCCCCAAGATCGGCTAGTGCGTTGCGTATGGGTGATTCCCCAATTGAACAAGGGATGGTTAAGCTTCCGGGATCGATCTTCTTTTGTGGGAGTTTGTTGAGTAGTAAGGCGAAGCATTCATCGCTTAAATTAACTAATTGCAATGATTCAATTTTATTTTTGTGAGTGAGAAAGTCTCTCATGAATTTTGAATATTTAGGCATTTGGGTTAGGACTTCTACAAATGGAATATTGACATGCAATTGTTTTAGTAGATTTACGAATTTTGTGAATTGCTCATCGGTCTTTTGGCGATGTAACTGTCCGGGATAAGGTACCAGAGGATTCTTGGGAGGCTCTTGATTTGGTGGAGGAGTCGTCTCTTTTTGGGGTGTTGACGAAGTTGCGGTTTGGTTAGATGGACTCTTTTCAGTTGGAGGCAGCGGAGCCTCCTCGGGATATACGGTACGGTTTCTCAATGTGATGAGATGTACTTGCGCCTTTGGGTTTGTTTCGGTATTGCTGGGTAACGCGTCTTGTGGTCTCTCAGTGAAATTTTGAGCTAGTTGATTTAATTGTTTTTCAATGTTTTGAATACTAGCTTGTTGATTTCTAAAATTTGATTCTATTTGTTGAAATCGATCCGAATTTTTCTTATCGGTGTCAGAGATGAGGCATGAGACAGTGTCTTCAAGCCTCTCTTGTCCCCCTTTGTCACACCCTGGCTTTGCGGAAGCGTGGTTAATTTGGTGTGACTTCTTAATACCATAGCTTAATCATAACAAGCTATATGAATTAAAAATATGCAAGATCATCCATTAAAATAAAAATCAAAACATTGTCTTAACGGGTTAACACCCAACAACCATAAACTTGTCTAAACATTACAAACCCAAACATAACATAAACATGATTCAAGGACTGTGACTTGTCCAGGAAAGAGTCACATTCCCCGAACCCTTGATAACCCTGGTGACTTATGCAGCGGAAAACATGCCATACCGTGCCAGATCTTTAATTCCCTGAAATACATGTAAGTTGAAAAATCAACAATAATGTTGAGCGAGTTCATGCGATAGTGAGTAAATAAACCTTTATCTTTATCAAAAACCTGGTATGTAGCAAATAAGGAAAAAGAGATCACCAATGGTTTGCAAGGCCATTGATATGTGTGAAATGCATGTAGGAAGGCTCAAACCTAGCAAATTTATGCGTCGGGAACAAAGTCATCCCAAGGTCCGTTATGCTGGACCTGGGACTGGGCTCGCTACACCCAAATAGATCTACCGCTCCTGCCCCTCGGTCCTACCCTGAGGATTAATGACCTCAAGTTTCCGCCTACCCATTCACATGATCTAAAAGTAACCCTCCTTACGCTAACCATACCATGTAATAAGTAATCATAATCATTGTAACATGTATTTCACCCCCGTAGTTAGAAAACTGAAAACTGTTAAGAGAAAAGGGGGACATGAACTCACAGTCAGTGCGTCGCTAAATCAAGCACTCCAAATGTCCGAAAGCTGTGCAACGACCTACATGTGCTAATTCTATTAGACGGATGGCCGTGCTTTAGCTTTATAGTTTAATTTTCGGGAAACAGTTAGACAACTGTTCCTTGTATATATTTGGTAGTTAATCTCCTTCCCAAGGATGGGGGAATTAATACATGCGCGTTTATAATATTAAGTCTCACTTAATATATTTACTTCTCATTCCAAAATATAATTATTTTTCTCAAAAATATTATATTTTCTCTTCGCATAATACTTTCCAAAATAATACGTTGACAAAATACGCATTTATGAATATTTCCGTATGAAGCGTAAGTTACGTTTTGGCGATTTAGTGGTAATAGTGATTACCGTTGTAACTTATATGTTTGTCGTGTAGGCGTTGGTATTATTTTGGGTTCGTCAAAGTTTGTAAATATTATTTTTACTCTAAAAAAATAATATATATATATATTTTCACAAAATAATCATAAACAGTGTGGTGAAAAATATATTTATCGAATAAATATTTACCACGTTTAGTTTTGTGAAAAATCCCACCTCCGATTATTTAATAAATAAAGTCATGGCGAAATATATTTGAAAATATATCAAAAATAGTCTAACACTTGTAAATAATTCTAAGTGTTAGATTTTAGAAAAATTTCGCCAGAGTTTCCCCTGTAACTGGAGGTGGCCACGCTTTCAAGCGTATCATTTTCTTTTACAAAATCATTCCAACACTTCTTTAAATCAACCAATCAATTTCCGATACTTCAAACTAGTTTCAACACATCAAACTTGTAGTCTAGTATGTAAAATCGCATTATTACATGAACTTGTAGTTTTTCCGAAAGTCATAGTGTAGATCACCTTATATTTAGTGGATCTATGTATAAAATAGTTTAGTCTTGTAAAAACCCCGTTTTTAGAATAAATCATCCTTTACAACTTCCCGACAACTTTTATAAAAATTGTTACTTTGTCGGATCTTTCGTTTCACAAGTGTTTATACACTTGTAGTTTGTAAAAATCATATTTGTTAACATGTCACCCAACTTTTATAAAACATGATTTTCTCGACACTTGGTTCTACGAATATACCACTTGTACATACGTAGATCGGCTCGTTTTAAATACTATTTTACAAGTCAAAATACTTTTACACAAGTTCATGTTTCTCGTGTGGTGGAGTTTCACCTTTTAACCCTTGTACCGACAGAAACAAGCTTATGTCAAGATCTATGATCTTAACAAAGTCGGGTTAAACGATGATATGAGCCACCACATCGTAGATCGGGCCTCAATAATCGACATATTCAAATACTACAACATTTACACATGTTATGAGCTTTTAACCAACAATATTCGAGTTTTAGTAGACTTTATAGATTCAAAACGCATGATTCCGACTTTTAACCGTTAAAAATCATATTAACCACTTTAGATACGATCGAGAGTGAGTTTTAAACATTATACCTCTAGCTCGGGGCTAGGGAAGAATCTAGTCGAAAATGGCGTGGATAAAAGCAAAGAAACGAGGTCCTTCAACTTCCGCTTGCTTCAAGGTTCCTTACACGTGACCCGTATGCCTTGTATATGCTTGGAATGGATGAACAAGAATCGAACAATGGATGTGTGATGAGGGGAGTGTTCGGACGAGAGCTCTTGGCAAGGGAGAGAGAGGGATTTTGGTGATTGGTAGTGTGTGTAATCTCTTGTGCTAAGCCCTTGTATTTATAGACAATTTTAGGATTATCGTCCAACGGATCTCATGTTCTCTAGATATTAGACACACACAATAAAATAATCTAACTTTTGTACTCCCATGTCTCCTTATAGTTGGCCGATTAGGATGGGGGGGGGGGTATCCGATTGGTTTCCAATTGTTCAGTTAGTGTTTAGTTATGTTAAGTAGGTTACTTTAGAGATTAACCCCTTTAGTTGCATGATGCGTTATAAAGCGGGTGTTAGGGTAATCAGGGACCCTAACTGGCTCAGAAAAAGGCTAACAATATTTCTGACAATATTTTTATGTTCCGGGTATAGTCCGGTTGTTCGGTTGGATAGTAATCCGTTAAAGTGCTTAAGTAATCTTTTAAGCGTCGTAAATAATATTTTTAGCGACACAATTTATTCTGCAAAGTGTCAGGAATATTAGTTAGCTAGAAGCTAGTATGTTGATAAAAGTGCTGTGTTTTGTGCTTAGAGTACGTTTTAGGCACATCCAATCATTATATCTTATTCCTAGAGACGCAGTTTAACAACCCTTGTATCCCTACACACACTATGGGTGTAGTAAAATATTTCTGGCTCGTATAGGCCTTTAGAGGCAGTGTTTGCCTGATGCTGGCTATATCAGCATGTTTAATAGGTCATCCGTTCAAATGCTACTGTGCTTTTGTGCATCATGTTTGTCACTAGAGTTTAGTAAGTAAATAATGTAGTGACGGAAATCAAAGTATGATGCAGATATGTACATGTATCAACAGTCAAGTAGCAGTTTATCAGTAATCTCAGTCAAGCACAGTAATTAAGCAACAATTAATAGTTAATTAAGACGTACGGATACCTGGTTTAGTGAGGGTTGTCACATTCTCCCCCCGTTAGAAAAATTTCGTCCCGAAATTTTAAGTTCTGCTTGTAGAAGCAGAGTTCTCAGGAAATAAGTGGGGGTATTTCTCTTTCATTCGGTCCTCACGCTCCCAGGTGAATTCAGGACCATGTCTAGCATTCCAACGAACTTTGACGAGCTTGACACTGCTCCGGCGGGTCTTGTTTACTTTCCAATCCGTGACCTCGACAGGTTCCTCAACGAAGTGGAGCGTGTCATCAACATGAATTTCGTCGGTAGGAATGGCAACATTAGCTTGAGTTGGACTCTTCTTCAAATTGGATACATGAAATGTATCGTGAACACCATCCAAGATCTTGAATGGTCCAATATACCTAGGGTTCAACTTTCCACGTTTCCCAAATTGTGCCACACCCTTCCAGGGTGATACCTTCAACAAAACCATCTCACCAACCTCAAACTCTAGAGGTTTCCTGCTTCGATCTGCGTAGGCTTTCTGCCTGTCACGAGCCGCGCTGATACGGTCTCGGATTTGCGCGATCTTATCTGTGGTTTCCTGTACCATTTCAGGACCAACCAATTGTCTATCACCTGCGTCAGCCCAACAAAGCGGCGATCTGCACTTGCGCCCATACAAAGCTTCAAACGGCGCGGCACCAATACTGGTGTGGTAGCTGTTGTTGTATGAAAACTCAACCAGGGGTAAATGCTTATCCCAGCTACCGCCCAAGTCCATTACACATGCTCTCAGCATGTCTTCTAACGTCTGAATCGTCCGCTCGCTTTGACCGTCGGTCTGTGGGTGAAACGTAGTGCTCAGATTCAACTTGGAGCCAAAAGCTTCCTGGAAGGATTGCCATATCCTTGACACGAACCTTCCGTCTCTATCAGAGATAATCGAGAGTGGTACTCCATGGCGCGTAACAATCTCTCTCATGTAAATCTCAGCCAATTTACTCGTATTATCCTTCTCGCGGATAGGTAAGAAGTGTTCTGACTTCGTTAAACGATCCACTATCACCCAGATAGTGTCATGGCCTTTTGGCGTTCTTGGCAACTTTGTAATAAAATCCATGGAGATTTGTTCCCACTTCCACTGGGGAATTTTTGGTTGCTGCAGAAGTCCCGAAGGCTTCTGGTATTCTGCCTTAACTTTGGCGCAAGTTAAACATTTGCTCACGTAAATAGCAACATCGCCTTTCATCCTAGGCCACCAGTAATAATCCTTAAGATCCTGGTACATCTTATCCGCTCCAGGGTGGATAGAGTACCGCGACTTGTGAGCTTCATCAAAGATAACCTCTCTTAAACCACCAAACAGAGGAACCCAAATCCTTTTCTCAAAACATAACGTTCCTTCCCTGTTTGGCACCAATATCTTCTCCATCCCACGGAGATATTCTTCCTCAAGGTTTCCCTCCTTGAGAGCTTCCTTCTGTGCTGCACGAATGCGCGAGGAAAGGTCGGTTTGAATTATCATTTCCATAGCCCTAACCCTTATGGGCTTGATTCTCTCTTTACGACTTAGGGCATCAGCGACCACATTCGCCTTCCCTGGATGATACTTGATCTCGCAGTCGTAATCGTTCAACAACTCGACCCATCGCCTTTGCCTCATATTCAACTCCTTCTGGTTGAATATATGTTGGAGGCTCTTGTGATCTGTGAAAATTGTGCACTTCGTACCATAAAGGTAGTGTCTCCAGATCTTTAAGGCAAAAACCACTGCACCTAGCTCCAAATCGTGTGTGGTATAGTTCTTTTCATGCACCTTCAGTTGGCGTGATGCGTATGCGATAACCTTTTGACGTTGCATCAACACACAACCCAATCCTTGACGCGATGCGTCGCAGTATACCACAAAATCATTAGTGCCTTCTGGTAGAGCTAAGATTGGCGCGTTACAAAGCTTATCTTTCAATATCTGAAACGCTTCATCCTGTTTGATTCCCCAATCAAACTTCTTATCCTTCTGCGTGAGGAGTGTCAACGGTTGAGCGATCTTTGAAAAGTTCTCGATGAACCTTCGATAATAGCCAGCCAAACCCAAGAATTGCCGAATCTCGGTTGGCGTCTTTGGCGTTTCCCAATCTTTGATCGCCTCGATCTTGGTGGGGTCCACGTGGATTCCATCTCCGTTTACCACGTGCCCAAGGAATTGCACTTCTCTTAGCCAAAACTCGCACTTAGAGAATTTGGCGTACAACTGTTCTTTCTTCAGCAGCTCCAGAATGGCTCTAAGATGCTGCTCGTGCTCAGCCTTCGTCTTTGAATAAATCAAAATATCATCGATGAATACGATCACGAACTTATCCAAGTACGGCTTACAAACTCGATTCATCAGATCCATGAATACAGCAGGTGCGTTTGTCAACCCAAACGGCATAACGAGGAACTCGTAGTGTCCATATCGAGTTCTGAAGGCTGTCTTTGGGATACTCTCCTCTTGTATCCGTAGTTGATGATATCCAGATCGAAGATCGATCTTTGAGTAGAAACTCGAACCTTGAAGTTGGTCAAACAGATCATCGATTCTTGGCAAAGGATACCTATTCTTGATCGTCAGCTTGTTCAACTCTCTGTAATCAATACACATCCGAAAACTACCGTCTTTCTTCTTTACAAACAAAACTGGAGCTCCCCAAGGCGAAAAGCTTGGTCGGATAAATCCCTTGTCTAACAACTCTTGAAGTTGTGTCGACAGTTCTTGCATCTCAGACGGAGCAAGTCTATAAGGTGCCTTAGCCACAGGTGCGGCGCCTGGAACTAAGTCAATGTGGAACTCCACTTGCCTTTGAGGAGGCAATCCAGGCAAGTCTTCAGGAAAGACTTCTGGGTATTCCCTCATGACAGGGATGTCTTCGATCCTCGGCTCAGCAGCCTTTTTATCCACAATGTGTGCTAGAAAAGCAACACATCCTTTCTGCAAACACTTTCTCGCTTTCAGGCAGCTAATCATCCTCAAAGGCGTCTCACGCTTCTCCCCATGAACAACAATGGTCTCACCATCATCGATCGGGATACGAACGACCTTCTCATGACAAACTATCTCTGCTTTGTTACTCGATAACCAATCCATCCCTACTACCACGTCGAAGCTTCCCAACTGGACTGGTAGTAGATCTAGAGCGAATTCACGCTCTCCCAACTCAATTACGCAACCTCGAATCACTTCATTGGCTTCTACCAACTTCCCATTCGCTAATTCGATCGAGTACGGAATATCTAACTTACTAGCAGCTAAACCAAGCATGTTTCTAAATTCTAGCGATACGAAGCTATAATCGGCACCAGTATCAAACAAAACGGATGCATAGCGTTGGTTTACAGGGAACGTACCAGTGACAATATTGGGATCCTGGCGCGCTTCCCTTGCTTCTATGTTGAAAACTCTTCCGCGTGCTTGGTTTAATTCTGGGCAATTCCTTTTGTAATGCCCAACATCACCGCAGTTAAAACATCCGGGCCTCTGCCCGTTCCCACCATTGTTTCCCGCTTGGTTAGCATGATTGGCACGGTTTCCATCACATCCCTGGTTTCCTTGTGGGCGGTTCCCAGCACTACCACGGTTGTTCCTATTCCCATATCCTCCTTGGCCTCCCCGACCAGCAGTGGCCCAACAAGTCTCCTTCAGGTGGCCAGCCTTTCCACATGCTTCATAAACTTTTATCCCACAACGACCAGAGTGATGTCGTTGGCATGAGTTGCACTTGGGCTGTGCACCCATATATCCCTTACTTTTCTTTCTACCACCAGCTGAATTGTGAGCTGGCGCATTCGATTCCCCTTTCTTAACCACCATCCCAGTGCCCTGCTTGAAATTCGAAAACTTTCGCTTGTTACCACCTGAAGACTCCACATGAGTCTCTTTCTTCTTCGGCTCGACTTCATCAAACTTGTTCAACCGAATTGCCTCTTCGGTGAGAGCCACACTCAAATCAATGGCTTCAGTGATAGTTGCAGGTTTGGTGGAAGTCACCATGCTGATTATTTGAGGAGCCAGTCCCCAAATGAAGCGTTCAATTCTCTTGAACTCAGGTGTAACCATGTATGGTACCACATGCGATAAGTCGTGGAACCTCTGAACATACTCAGCTATCTTAGAACCTTCCATTTTTAGATGCCAGAACTCGGTCTCCAACCTCTGAATTTCAGCGCGAGAACAGTACTTTTTGCGCATGAGTTCTTTCAACTCAGTCCAGGTCAGTGTGTAAGCCGCAGCTTCGCCAAGGGTCTTGACCTGTAGATTCCACCAGGATAGGGCTCCATCCACAAATAGCCCTGAGATGTAAGTGACTTGTTGATCCAGCGCGCATTTGCTCATGCGAAGCACGGACTCGGTTTTCTCAGCCCAGCGGATGAAAGCAACAGCACCCCCTGTGCCATCGAAGTTTATGGGCTTGCAGTCCAAGAATTGTTTGTAAGTACACCCATGCGGTGAATTGTCGTTGTTGCCCGTGTTGCCGGAGTTGCTTCCACTCATTCCTCCTTGAGAGGCAGCATATTGAGCAATAGCAGCAGCAATGACTTGCTGTAGTTCGTCCTGAGTAGTAGGCATTGGCTGAGGTTGACGTCTTGGCGCCATCTTCTAAAGATGTGTACGTTGGTCAGGCCATAGTAAACATACGAATATAGTAATAGTAATAGCACATAACATCTCATGTTATCAATATATCACACACAACATCCCATGTTACGATCATTATACACACAACATCCCATGTCCCAACATCCCATGTCACAAGTATTATATACACAACATCCCATGTCCCAACATCCCATGTCACAAAAATATAAATAAGAAATCAAGTGCATCAGATATGGTGAGAATACCGCGATTGCTACATATATCGAGACCATAATGTAGTAAGTGTGGCATACAACCATCAATCAAGTAGGGGCTACATCACCCCTGTACAAAACTATATCATATCAGTATCACATACATCAGGTACATCAAATAAGTATCAACAAAAGTCAGTAACATCAGGTGGTCTCCAAAAGGCTGTGCAGTCACAATCGCTGTCGTCTCACCAACGTCTACCTCTATAGCACCGATGAGCTCTATGCGAATGGGGGTGGAGGAGGGGGAAAGTGAGTGTAGAGTAAGCGGCGTAGATGAAGCCAGTCCTCCTCCATCGCCTGCTGAGTGTGAATAACAGAAGCGATCTGCTGCTCCAAAGTCAGAAGTCGGGCAGCGAAGTCCGGGGGTAATGATCGAAACGGCTGAAAAGGTGAGGATGTCTGACCATGACATGGACCTAGTGATAGCTGAGCTCTCTCGAGCTCCTGGAGTCGCTGCGTATGGGACTCATGCTGATGGACAAAGGACATCAAGACGTCCTCTATGGTGTGCCCCATATGGAATGGATGATATGGATCAGTGGGTGGCATCGGAGAGGAAGATGACCAAAGCAGTGGCGTGCTGGTGGGATCGAATGGTGCTGCATGAACAGGTGAAACAGAAGATGGAACAGATGTCATCTGGGGCACGAAAGGAATAGACATCGGTATGTGCCCAAAAGGGTGGGCTGAAGAGCCCTCTCCAGGCCTCGCTTGAGGTATAATCTAAGGGATCGGAAAGGTGAAATCATCGGATTGTGTCACAGGGATCTGAAATGAGAAATCAGCATGATGTGCATCAGTGTGATGTGGGGGAAACGGTGGAACATCCTCGTCAGCAGGTATCCAACCGTGCTGAGCGTCCTCATCGGGTGGATCCAGGTGATCAGCAAACAGAGCGTGCTCAGGCTCGAGGGGAACAGGATCAAATGGAGCAATGACAGGGTCAACTGGTGCAACATGCTCAACTGGGTGGTCAACAGGGATATCAGCAATCAAAGGGGGATCAACAAAAGGTGGATCAACAACAGGATCACCAGCTATAACATGGTCGTCAACAATCAAAGGAATGTCCACAAGATGGTCACCAACAGGTGGGTCTGCTAATATGGGCTCATCAGGAACGCCGGCATGTACCAGGTCATGCTCATGCACAGGATCTAGAGCAACTGCCTGCTCTGGGGCCAAGGCAGGCTCTGGGTCATCAAAAGCCATATCAAAATCAAACTCTGGATCAAAGGGATCAACATGATCAACGGGATCAACAGGGTCCTCCATATGCTGGTCCATAGGAATATACTCAATATCGTGGTCAGGATCAAATCCTGGAGGAAAAACGGGATCAGAATCCTCAATGTCGTCGTGCTCGAACACAAAGCTCGGAATGGGTGCGGCAGAAGATGCCTGATCGGGGTCCGAGTCGTGTACAAAATGCTGCGTGCTCACCTCGTGAGATGGTGCAGATGCCACAGACTCAAAGGAGTCTGGGACGGGCGAATGGGCGGGCGAGTCCTCAACAGGAGCACCAGTGATCATCAAAAGATCGCCAGCGGGAAGAGGGGCTGCATCAGGAATCTCATCCTCGAAAGGCTCGTCCTCAAAGAGATCAACATCGCCGTCAGCCTCGGCGTCGGGTAGCAAGTCGTATGCTGGATATGAAGCAAGGGGTATGGGAGTTGGAATCGCTACCAAGGGAAGATACTCAGCAGGTGGGTCATCGATATGCTCATCAGCGCCATCGGGCAGAGCGAAGGACTGGAAGTCATCATCATCGGTGCTGGTGAAGTCGGAGGTATGCACCTCGTGCTCTGAAGACACAATGTCGTCCGATACTATGGGTAAAGGTCCGGTGGTATCTGAATCACCCGTGGCTGGTGAGTCCATGGGTCTGTAACATAAACAAAAACATGCACAAGAATCAGTAAATCAGGTAATCACACAAGTTACCAAGTAATAATCACATAATCCTCCTAGTCCCACTAGCCTCCCAGCCTCCTAGACTGTCCTTCCTAGTCCCACTAGCCAATTTTCCCAGCCTCCCAGACTGACTCCCTAGTCCCACTAGCCAATTCTCCCAGCCTCCCAGACTGTCCTTCCTAGTCCCACTAGCCAATTCTCCCAGCCTCCCAGACTGACTCCCTAGTCCCACTAGACAACTACCTCGATCCAGTAGATCGAGCCTCGGCCTCCCAGACCGAGCCTCGGCCTCTCAGACCGAGCCTCAGCCTCCCAGACTGAGCCTAAAAATAAAATAAAAATGTGCTCAACATTTGTTTATAAAAACGTTTTGGATCTGGACTTAAGTGGTATGCAGTAAAAATGTTTTCGTGAGAGCCCTAGTGATCATAGTCTAGACTTAAGAAGGAATCCTAGTTCGCTATGATCAGAGCTTTGACACCAAGCTCTCACACCCTGGCTTTGCGGAAGCGTGGTTAATTTGGTGTGACTTCTTAATACCATAGCTTAATCATAACAAGCTATATGAATTAAAAATATGCAAGATCATCCATTAAAATAAAAATCAAAACATTGTCTTAACGGGTTAACACCCAACAACCATAAACTTGTCTAAACATTACAAACCCAAACATAACATAAACATGATTCAAGGACTGTGACTTGTCCAGGAAAGAGTCACATTCCCCAAACCCTGGATGACCCTGGTGACTTATGCAGCGGAAAACATGCCATACCGTGCCAGATCTTTAATTCCCTGAAATACATGTAAGTTGAAAAATCAACAATAATGTTGAGCGAGTTCATGCGATAGTGAGTAAATAAACCTTTATCTTTATCAAAAACCTGGTATGTAGCAAATAAGGAAAAAGAGATCACCAATGGTTTGCAAGGCCATTGATATGTGTGAAATGCAAGTAGGAAGGCTCAAACCTAGCAAATTTATGCGTCGGGAACAAAGTCATCCCAAGGTCCGTTATGCTGGACCTGGGACTGGGCTCGCTACACCCAAATAGATCTACCGCTCCTGCCCCTCGGTCCTACCCTGAGGATTAATGACCTCAAGTTTCCGCCTATCCATTCACATGATCTAAAAGTAACCCTCCTTACGCTAACCATACCATGTAATAAGTAATCATAATCATTGTAACATGTATTTCACCCCCGTAGTTAGAAAACTGAAAACAGTTAAGAGAAAAGGGGGACATGAACTCACAGTCAGTGCGTCGCTAAATCAAGCACTCCAAATGTCCGAAAACTGTGCAACGACCTACATGTGCTAATTCTATTAGACGGATGGCCGTGCTTTAGCTTTATAGTTTAATTTTCGGGAAACAGTTAGACAACTGTTCCTTGTATATATTTGGTAGTTAATCTCCTTCCCAAGGATGGGGGAATTAATACATGCGCGTTTATAATATTAAGTCTCACTTAATATATTTTACTTCTCATTCCAAAATATATTTATTTTTCTCAAAAATATTATATTTTCTCTTCGCATAATACTTTCCAAAATAATACGTTGACAAAATACGCATTTATGAATATTTCCGTATAAAGCGTAAGTTACGTTTTGGCGATTTAGTGGTAATAGTGATTACCGTTGTAACTTATATGTTTGTCGTGTAGGCGTTGGTATTATTTTGGGTTCGTCAAAGTTTGTAAATATTATTTTTACTCTAAAAAAATAATATATATATATTTTCACAAAATAATCATAAACAGTGTGGTGAAAAATATATTTATCGAATAAATATTTACCACGTTTAGTTTTGTGAAAAATCCCACCTCCGATTATTTAATAAATAAAGTCATGGCGAAATATATTTGAAAATATATCAAAAATAGTCTAACACTTGTAAATAATTCTAAGTGTTAGATTTTAGAAAAATTTCGCCAGAGTTTCCCCTGTAACTGGAGGTGGCCACGCTTTCAAGTGTATCATTTTCTTTTACAAAATCATTTCAACACTTCTTTAAATCAACCAATCAATTTCCGATACTTCAAACTAGTTTCAACACATCAAACTTGTAGTCTAGTATGTAAAATCGCATTATTACATGAACTTGTAGTTTTTCCGAAAGTCATAGTGTAGATCACCTTATATTTAGTGGATCTATGTATAAAATAGTTTAGTCTTGTAAAAACCCCGTTTTTAGAACAAATCATCCTTTACAACTTCCCGACAACTTTTATAAAAATTGTTACTTTGTCGGATCTTTCGTTTCACAAGTGTTTATACACTTGTAGTTTGTAAAAATCATATTTGTTAACATGTCACCCAACTTTTATAAAACATGATTTTCTCGACACTTGGTTCTACGAATATACCACTTGTACATACGTAGATCGGCTCGTTTTAAATACTATTTTACAAGTCAAAATACTTTTACACAAGTTCATGTTTCTCGTGTGGTGGAGTTTCACCTTTTAACCCTTGTACCGACAGAAACAAGCTTATGTCAAGATCTATGATCTTAACAAAGTCGGGTTAAACGATGATAAGAGCCACCACATCATAGATCGGGCCTCAATAATCGACATATTCAAATACTACAACATTTACACATGTTATGAGCTTTTAACCAACAATATTCGAGTTTTAGTAGACTTTATAGATTCAAAACGCATGATTCCGACTTTTAACCGTTAAAAATCATATTAACCACTTTAGATACGATCGAGAGTGAGTTTTAAACATTATACCTCTAGCTCGGGGCTAGGGAAGAATCTAGTCGAAAATGGCGTGGATAAAAGCAAAGAAACGAGGTCCTTCAACTTCCGCTTGCTTCAAGGTTCCTTACACGTGACCCGTATGCCTTGTATATGCTTGGAATGGATGAACAAGAATCGAACAATGGATGTGTGATGAGGGGAGTGTTCGGACGAGAGCTCTTGGCAAGGGAGAGAGAGGGATTTTGGTGATTGGTAGTGTGTGTAATCTCTTGTGCTAAGCCCTTGTATTTATAGACAATTTTAGGATTATCGTCCAACGGATCTCATGTTCTCTAGATATTAGACACACACAATAAAATAATCTAACTTTTGTACTCCCATGTCTCCTTATAGTTGGCCGATTAGGATGGGGGGGGGGTATCCGGTTGGTTTCCAATTGTTCAGTTAGTGTTTAGTTATGTTAAGTAGGTTACTTTAGAGATTAACCCCTTTAGTTGCATGATGCCTTATAAAGCGGGTGTTAGGGTAATCAGGGACCCTAACTGGCTCAGAAAAAGGCTAACAATATTTCTGACAATATTTTTATGTTCCGGGTATAGTCCGGTTGTTCGGTTGGATAGTAATCCGTTAAAGTGCTTAAGTAATCTTTTAAGCGTCGTAAATAATATTTTTAGCGACACAATTTATTCTGCAAAGTGTCAGGAATATTTCCTTATGTTTTGGCACTTTATTAGTTAGCTAGAAGCTAGTATGTTGATAAAAGTGCTGTGTTTTGTGCTTATAGTACGTTTTAGGCACATCCAATCATTATATCTTATTCCTAGAGACGCAGTTTAACAACCCTTGTATCCCTACACACACTATGGGTGTAGTAAAATATTCCTGGCTCGTATAGGCCTTTAGAGGCAGTGTTTGCCTGATGCTGGCTATATCAGCATGTTCAATAGGTCATCCGTTCAAATGCTACTGTGCTTTTGTGCATCATGTTTGTCACTAGAGTTTAGTAAGTAAATAATGTAGTGACGGAAATCAAAGTATGATGCAGATATGTACATGTATCAACAGTCAAGTAGCAGTTTATCAGTAATCTCAGTCAAGCACAGTAATTAAGCAACAATTAATAGTTAATTAAGACGTACGGATACCTGGTTTAGTGAGGGTTGTCACACCCTTGTTGTTATTGAGAGAAATTTTGTGATTCATTTCATGGTTGTTGAAAGTTTGTTCTTGGGTTTTGATTTTGTTGGTTACTACTATTGCTAGGTTCTCTCTAACCAAGGTTAGGGTGGTTACGCCATCCTTGGTTGTAGGTACCTGTCGCGGGACCTGACCGCCTAGGTCTATTATCAATGTAGTTTACCGTTTCCGTTTGATTATCCATTTCTTTCATACAACTCCAATTTCCATGTGGCCCACCACACCCTTCACAAGCCATAACCGAGGCTGTTTTTGCCATTTCTAATTTTTTGATTTTTGAAGAGAGGGCCTCGATTTGGGCTTGTAAAGAAGTGCTTTCGTCAACCTTATGGGCGCCCGGGGCAATAGATTTATTGCCTCGGGGAGTGTGCCACTGAAAATTGTTTTGAGCAATTTACTCAATTTGATTATAAATTTCATTTGGGCGGCGATTACCCTAAAAGTCCCCCGGAGTTAGAGTCAATTGTTTGTCTTGTGTGTGGCAACAACCCATTATAAAAAGTGGATACTTGTTGCCATACCACAAGACCATGATGAGGACACTTTCTTAGTAGCTCCTTGAACCTTTCCCAAGTTTCATATAAGGATTCCCCATCCTCTTGTGAGTACATATTAATTTCAGTCATTAATTTAGCCGTTTTAGAAGGTGGGAAATACTTATATAAAAACTTTTTGGCTAGTTCATCCCAGGTGTTTACCGAACCAACTGGGAGGGTGCTAAGCCAAGCTTTAGCTCGGTCTTTTAGTGAAAATGGAAACATTCGGAGGCGGGTGGCGTCGTTTGATGCTCCATTGATCCGAAAAGTATCACATATTTCCAAAAAGTTGGTAATATGTAAATGGGGATCTTCGTCCGCAAGCCCGTGGAAGGTTGCGGAGTTTTGAAGAATTTGTATCAAATGCGGCCGAAGTTCGAAGTTGTTGGCATCGACATTCGGTGCAGTGATAGCGGCACCAAGATTACCTACTATGGGCCGTAGGTAATCCATTAGGGTACGTTGATCCGCCATCGGAAGTGGGTCCCTCGAAACTTTCTCTTGGCTTTTAGCTTTAAGTCTTTTTCTTAGAAAGCATTCGGGTTCGTCTAGAGGTTCTTTTATGTCTTTACTAGAACTGGAGCTCATGCACTACGTAGGAAGTTTAGGTGTGGCGCCTGGGTTCCAAGTCCTGTGATAAAAACAAAAAGATTGTTGGTCAGAAGTTTCACCACGGCCCCGTGCTCAGCTGAACACGACCCCGTGGTCGGAAGTACAATGATTGTTTTCTGGATCCCTATTACTGGAGAGTTCGACACGGCCCCGTGCTGCACCAACACAGCCCCGTGCTCAGCGTCTCTATATCTCGGAAAATAAAAACTGCCAGTAACGATGCTGGGCACGGCCCATGTCCGACCAGGCACGGCTCCGTGCTGCAGTCTGCAGAAGCTGAAAATTTAAGAAAAATCCTAAAAAAACAGAAAAATAAGAAAAACGATTAAGCCGTTGATTCCTAACTTTCTTAAAATCCTTGTGTCCCCGGCAACGGCGCCAAAAACTTGACGTGTACGATGTGTTATATAATTTTAATTATATTTTTATCCCTTTTTAACACTTTAGTCAAGTTTTAAATTTATAAAACACGATATTCTACTAACACTAAACACACATATGGGCAAGTGCACCCATCGTGAGCGTAGTATAGCATTGGTAAGATACCGAGGTCGTCCAAGGACACAAGAGCTTTTAGTATCAGTTTATCCTCAACATCTAATCAAATCAAAATTTTAGAAAAAAGGTTTAAACATGAAAATAAAAACTAAAAATGCTGAAAATAAAAATAAAATAAAACAGATAGACAAGATGAATCACTTGGATCCGACTCGCCTTTAGTGTAACCTTTGATGATTTCCGCACTTTTGCACTTTTAAAGAGATTATCTTAGTTATAGTAGCAGGCCCCTCTTTTGATGGTGACATTACCCTCAACCCAGTAGTTTGAGTCAGCAAGGATACAATCCTAAAGGGTCGGAATATTGAAAGATAATTAATTAAGTTATTAATGCGTAACGTGGTAGGCCCCTCTTTTGAAGGTGACGTTACCCTCGGCTAAGTGGTTTGAGTCAGCAGTGATACAATCCCAAATAGCCTGGTTAATGTATTAATAGTAGTTTACATATGAGGGGATCAAGCCATTCGCATGTCACACCCCCAAAATCCACCTGCGGAGTATCACCGCTTGGGAGCGTGACTGACCAGGATCAAGCCACCAATCATATAGAACATTGTATAAAGTAAAAGTAATTGCAAAATAATCCAAACCAAATCCATATGAAAGGTGTTTCCAAAACATAAGTAAGTTATCATTGTTTAGCGGAAGCGTATAATCAAAACCCAACATAATTAAGTACGAAATGTCATGAGTGTTTAATAAGATGATCACGATCCAAGCCCACAACGACCCGCTCCTCCATGTGCAAGCTCCATATACCTAACGACCTGCAAGGCATGTAACAGAGGATCAACAACTAGTTGAGCGAGTTCACAGAAAGTAAATGCGTGATAGTAAGTTCGTCTGTAACAGGGGGCTCTACTGGGCCGTTAGTACGTTCTATTGGTGGGGGCTTCCCATGTTGTATAACCACTAGACTACTCGTAACCATAAGTATCCTTCACAACCGAGGATAGTAATAAGCATAAGTATCCTTCACATCCGAGGATAGTACTAAGTATAAGTATCCTTCACATCCGAGGATAGTAATAAGTTTAGGTATCCTTCACAACCGAGGATAGTAGTAAGTATAAGTCTACGTAGATTGTAAGTATGTGTCCTGCACAACCGAGGACAGTGAATAGCATAAGTATGTGTCCTGCACGACCGAGGACAGTGGTGTGGTAGTCTAGTATTAGTATCAGTACGTATCCATTCAATCATATTCCTTCAATCCCATTCCCAAGCCCTTGGGAATCCCATGCCTTAGTAAGGGTGTGAACTCACCTTGGTTTGCTCGGTATGTTATTGCTTTTAGGGTTTATTAATCTCTAAGTCCGTTACACACGACCTAGGATATATTGCACATGATTCGTTCCATTAGGGTTTATAAATCCTCGATATTCAAACAACGGTGCTTTGTGTGTTTATTGTGTACACGACGATATTACATATAATGTTCACACATGCAGAATCATACCGTTGCATTCAATATCACACAATTATTCACATAGAATCATACGTCATGCAAGCAGTCAATTCTATTCACGTAATTCATGCGTAGCGTCCCTGATTTCATGGTTTAATCTTACGTGTACATTATTCTAGTGGCCACTGTTAACACTCTTTATACCTTTAACAGTGTAAATACTTCACATGTTTAACGAAGTCAGGGAATCAAAGTGTCATACAGGCTTAACAGGATTAACATAATATATCATGCAGCTACTTGTTTCAAATTGACAGTTACACAGCATCATACAGTTACACAATATCAGACAAGTGTGAGGGGGGGGGGGGTTTCCCCTGTTTGAAAGTCAGACTTTGAGAAACAAATTACATAAACTCAGACCATGGGCCTTCTAAAACTCGGGTAAATGACCTTCACAAGGTCGGACAAGAGAGGGGGCTGCCCCTTCCAAACTCGGACCATATTGTGAGCATAAGGTCGGACCTTCATTTCCCTTAACAAAGTCGGACTAGGGGGTATTATATTAAACTCGGACCTTGTGATCTTATACTAAACTCGGTCTAGGTGATATCATATTAAACTCGGACCTTGCTAGTGTGATCAAGAAACTCGGGCCACAAAACACTATAATAAACTCGGACCATGCTAGTGTGATCAAGAAACTCGGGCCATGCTTTCATTTAATAAACTCAGACATGTTTTCATTTAAAGAACTCGGCCATGATTTCATTTAAGAAACTCGGACTTCATGCTTGTTACACAAACTCGGACTGGATGGCATTATATTAAACTCGGGCAAGATACAAGCAAACAAAGTCGGTCTAAGTTGCATTTCTTAAAACTCTGGCTAACATCAACATGCATACGAATGTTCACCTCAAAACGATTGTATCAGTTACGTTCTATTGAACCAGTTACGATTACATACAATCCAAAACCCTAAATCACCTTACAGAAATCATAAGCAGTAAATCGGTGATTATAATAACTATCATATAACAAACAATCCATCCGGCATTCGACTAATCATCATCATCATCACAGTAATTTCAGAATCAAATCACTAACCACAGCCTATCACATAAAGAACTAGGGTTTTAACATCAACCAAACAATCAACAATTAATCACAAACAATGGTTAAACAATTTCCTTGATTCGATTCTTAGATGAATTGCCAAGCAAACTTGATGCAAAAGACTTGTGAAACCAAGAAAGATGAGGAGATGATTGTAGAGAGGATTAGAGGAGGTGAAAGTACGTGTTTTGGTTTCTTGTGAATGATTAGAGAATGATTAGGGAAGGGGATTAGGGTTATTAGTTGTTAAAGTTTCACTATCAACCCTAAGCACCCTTAAGTAATATTTATTACAGTTTCAACACCACATTCCATTATTTGACAAATCTATATTTATTACAGTTTCAACACCACATTCCATTATTTGACAAATCTTTCACAAGTAACACATAACCATGCACAACCACAAAACACTATATTATATCAAAACGTATACAGTTTCATAGCAAACCAATTGTGCAAGCAAACAATTTAAACGATCAATAAACGTGCAATAAATGCGTAATAGAAATCTTGGAAATTCGAGTTGTCACATTATCCCCAACTTAAAAGAAATTTCGTCCCGAAATTTGGTACGCACTCACTAAGGAAGCTAGGTAAGTTGTATTGTTCACTGGTTTTCCTGGGGTGTCACATCATCCCCCCGTTGATTTGGAATTTCGTCCCCAAATTCAGTAGTAGTAGCTTCAGCCTCAGTAGTGGATGCATTGGTTCTAAATAACTGGGGATACTTTTCTTTCATTTGATCTTCGCGTTCCCAGGTGTACTCTGGGCCACGTCGGGAGTTCCAACGAACTCGAACAAGAGGGATTCTCTTGTGTTTGAGGACCTTAACATCCCGGTCCGTGATTTCAACTGGCTCCTCGACGAACTGCAACCGCTCATCGATAGTGAGTTCCTTAAAAGGAACTATGAGGGTCTCATCTGATAGACATTTCTTCAGATTCGACACGTGAAATACATTGTGAACTGCACCAAGTTCAGCTGGTAGGTTCAGTCTGTAGGCTACTGGGCCTATTCTTTCAGTGATTTCGAATGGTCCAACATACCGTGGATTTAGTTTTCCTCGTTTACCAAATCGAACCACACCCTTCCAGGGTGAGACTTTAAGTAAAACTCGGTCCCCGACCTGAAATTCCAATGGCCTCTTACGCTTATCCGCGTAGGCTTTCTGACGGTCGCGTGCTGCCGCCATGCGTTGTCGTATCTGTGCAATCTTTTCTGTAGCGTCCACTACGATCTCTGGACCCGTAATCTGACTATCCTCCACCTCTGCCCAACAGAGAGGTGACCGGCATTTACGTCCGTACAATGCCTCGAATGGAGCGGCTTGGATGCTGGTGTGGTAACGGTTATTGTATGAAAACTCCACTAAAGGGAGGTGCTTTTCCCAGCCGTTGCCGAAATCGATAACACACGCTCGAAGCATGTCTTCTAGGGTTTGAATCGTGCGCTCAGACTGCCCATCCGTCTGAGGGTGATATGCTGTGCTCATGTCTAAATGAGAGCCAAACGCTTTGTGCATCGCTTGCCATAGCTCTGACGTGAATCGTGCATCCCGATCCGAAATGATGGAGGTGGGCACCCCGTGCCTCAAAACAACTTCTTTAAGATAGATGTCTGTGAGAGTGGAGAACTTATCCGTTTCCTTAATAGCCAGGAAGTGTGCAGACTTGGTGAGTCGATCCACGATCACCCATATGGTATCATTCCCACGCTGGGATCTAGGTAAGCCCGTAACGAAATCCATGGAAATTTCTTCTCATTTCCACTGTGGTATCCTGGGTTGTTGCAGTAGACCTGCGGGTTTCTGATATTCGACCTTGACTCTCGCACAGGTCAAGCACTTGCCAACATAGGTGGCGATGTGGGCTTTCATACTTGGCCACCAGTATGTTGTTTTGATATCGTGGTACATTTTATCTGCCCCTGGGTGTACCGAGTAGCGAGACTTGTGCGCTTCGTCCATCACAAGCTCTCGTAGACCGCCATAAAGTGGGACCCAAATACGCCCCGTTACATAGTAGGCGCCGTCTTCCTTTCGTTCCATTTGTTGCCTTGAACCGCGTAGGGCTTCAGCCATGACATTCTCAGGTTTTAAAGCTTCTATCTGAGCAGCTCGTATCTGTGCAGGAAGACTAGACTGGATAGTAAGCTATAGCGCTCGCACGCGCTTAGGTAGGTTGTCTTTCCGACTGAGGGCGTCAGCCACAACATTAGCCTTGCCTGGATGATACTTGATAGCGCATTCGTAATCATTAAGCAGTTCGAC
Organism: Helianthus annuus; assembly: GCF_002127325.2. Classification (NCBI taxonomy): domain Eukaryota; kingdom Viridiplantae; phylum Streptophyta; class Magnoliopsida; order Asterales; family Asteraceae; genus Helianthus; species Helianthus annuus. Next base: position 113,859,262 of record NC_035436.2, read on the forward strand.
CCATCGTCGTTGACGCATATTCAATTCTTTCTGCTTGAAGATATGCTCGAGACTCCTGTGATCGGTGTAAATTGTGCACTTGGTACCGTACAGGTAGTGTCGCCATATCTTAAGCGCAAAAACAACAGCTCCCAGCTCTAAATCGTGTGTCGTGTAGTTCCGTTCATGAACCTTGAGTTGACGAGAGGCGTAGGCAATAACTTTATCCCGCTGCATCAATACGCAACCAAGCCCCTGTATCGATGCGTCACAATAAACCACGAAGTCGTCCGTGCCCTCGGGCAATGAGAGGATAGGTGCGCTGCATAGTCTATCCTTCAGGTACTGAAAAGCAGTTTCCTGCGTATTACCCCATCTGTAAACGACACCTTTCTGTGTCAGCATAGTAAGCGGCTACGCGATCTTGGAGAAGTCTTTGATAAACCGCCTGTAGTATCCCGCCAAACCCAAGAATTGGCGTATTTCTGTTGGTGTACGCGGTGCTGACCAATTCCTGATCGAATCTACCTTGGATGGATCGACATGAATCCCATCCTTGTTCACCACATGGCCTAAGAAGTGGACTTCACGAAGCCAGAAGTCGCATTTTGAGAACTTGGCGTACAATTGCTCCTTTCGAAGAAGTTCCAAGATAAGGCGTAAGTGTTGCTCGTGTTCCTCCCGACTCTTGGAGTAGATCAGAATGTCGTCGATGAAGACAATGACGAACTTGTCAAGATAAGGTTTGCACACTCTGTTCATAAGATCCATGAAGACTGCAGGCGCGTTCGTAAGCCCGAATGGCATGACCAGAAACTCGAAATGGCCGTAGCGAGTTCTGAATGCTGTCTTGGAGACGTCCTCATCCCGGACTCTCAGCTGATGATAACCTGACCTTAGATCAATCTTGGAATAGTAACTCGACCCTTGCAACTGGTCGAATAAGTCGTCAATACGAGGAAGAGGATAGCGGTTCTTCACTGGGACCTTGTTCAGTTCGCGGTAATCAATGCACATCCTGAAAGTGCCATCCTTCTTTTTCACGAATAGAACTGGAGCTCCCCAAGGCGAAGAGCTTGGACGAATGAAGCCTTTATCTAAGAGTTCTTGTAGTTGCTTTGACAGCTCTTCCAGTTCGGTTGGAGCTAAACGATACGGTGCGCGGGCTATAGGTGCTGCTCCTGGAGCCAGCTCAACTTGAAACTCGACCTGGCGATGAGGCGGTAGACCAGGTAAATCTTCGGGAAACACCTGAGGAAATTCGCGTACAACAGGAATATCCTCAACTCTTTTCTCTTTCGAAGCTGCATCAGTAACCAATGCCAAGATAGCAGTATGACCCTTTCGTAAACATTTCTGAGCCTTTAGGAAAGAGATGATGCCAACCACAGCACCACTCTTGTCACCCTGAACTTCGAGAGGTTCCTTACCCGAACGAGGAATACGAATGATCTTCTCCTTACATAGAATCTCTGCCTGCTGCTTGGATAACCAATCCATGCTGATGACGATGTCGAAACTACCCAGAACTATAGGAATAAGGTCGATGGAGAAAGTCTGACCAGCTAAAACAATGTTACAACCCTTAACGATCTGTGTGGCTTCTACACTTTTACCATCTGCTAGTTCTACGATATGTTTGGTGCTTAGGGGTGTTGGTGTACGTTTTAACAATTTATTCATTTTCAAAGACATATAACTCGTATCCGCACCCGAATCAAATAAAACAGTAACATAAATGTCGTCGAGAAGAAACTTACCCATAACGACGTTGGGATCATTTCTGGCATCACCCTGCCCCAACACAAACACACGGCCCCTTGCATCATTGCCATTGTTGTTCCCACCATTGTTGTTGTTGTTGCCATTGCCCTGATTGTTGTTATGGTTGTTGTTGTTGTTCTGGTTCCTGTTCAGCTGAGGGCAGTGCCGTTTGAAGTGACCCTCGTCACCGCAATGAAAACACCCTTTGTTGCTCTGCTGCTGATTCTGCTGTGTCTGAGGCTGCTGCTGATTCTGGTTCGCAGGTCGAGGGCTTCTACAATCTTTGGCCTCGTGACCCATCTTGAGGCATCTTTGACAGCGACCCTTATTACACTGGCCACTGTGGTGCTTTTTGCAGGTGTTGCACTTCGGGAGGTTTCCTCGATATCCCCCCTGTCTGTGGCTGCCTGAGGAGTGCTGACTGGGACTCTGGTAACTGTCTGTCTTTCGTTGCTGAGCTTGTGACTGCACTGAAGCTGATCCCTTGCTAGAGTCCCCATCCCATTTTCTCTTACTTTCACTGGGAGTAGCAAGTGTAGTAGAAGCAGTAGCGGTAGCAGTAGCGCTGATACGCTTTGGCAGTCTATTCTGATCCACTGCCTGATCTGTGATGCGGTGAGCGAGGCGCTGAATAGCCTGAATGTTGTCGAGATTAGCCGATGTTACATGGCTCTGGATTTCTGGCGCCAAACCCTTGAGATATAACTCAATACGCTTGTATGGAGGGTCTACCATGGTTGGACACAACACAGCCAACTCGTTCGATCTCTTTGTATAAGCCTCGATTTCTGACCCAGTCATCTTCAAATGATAAAACTCATCCTCCAGCTTGTGGATGTCTTCCCGAGTGCAGTATTCACGCTTAATCAATTCCTTGAAGTCATTCCAAGGGGTGGCGTTAGCAGCTGCCAACCCTAGGATCTGCACTTGCGCGTTCCACCAAGTCAACGTGATCCCTTCCAAAGTACCAGTGGCAAACTTAACCCTGCGAGCCTCAGGGCATTCACACATCTCGAACACAGACTCGAGCTTTTCAAACCAGTGGAGGAGTCCAACCGCTCCTTCAGTGCCACTAAATGTGCTAGGACGACAATCCATAAAGTTCTTGAAAGTGCACACAGGCTGCTGCGCGTGTTGACCTATAGTGTATGAATAGGACAAAGTTAAATACGAGAGTTAATGTAGGATCTAAAGATCCTAGTGTGAGTCTAATCTGCAGGGTATACTACCTGCTTGAGCAGCTGCAAGTGCCGCAGCAACTTGAGCTTGAACAAGAGCCTCTAGCTGGGCTTGAGTCATGTTGATTCGTCCGGCCATTGATCTTCACATCAAAGGCAACATAAGTGAGAAAGGTTCGCGAATAGTGCGATAACAGAAGAGTGTAAGCACATAAGTGTTCTTAAGCAATAACAAGTAGTGAGCAAAGTATTGTAAGCATACTACGAGCAAAGTTCTATGCAGATTCTAGCATGTAGGCAATAAACATAAACCTTATTACCTAGGATGTTGAGTCTTGCACGTGGAGCGAAGCGTCGTTGTGGATCGTTGAGAGCACTGTTCTGGTTATAGTCTGGTTTTAATAAAATCGTTTTCCCATATTAAAACCAAGTTCTCTATAACCAATGGCTCTGATACCAATCTGTCACACCCCCAAAATCCACCTGCGGAGTATCACCGCTTGGGAGCGTGACTGACCAGGATCAAGCCACCAATCATATAGAACATTGTATAAAGTAAAAGTAATTGCAAAATAATCCAAACCAAATCCATATGAAAGGTGTTTCCAAAACATAAGTAAGTTATCATTGTTTAGCGGAAGCGTATAATCAAAACCCAACATAATTAAGTACGAAATGTCATGAGTGTTTAATAAGATGATCACGATCCAAGCCCACAACGACCCGCTCCTCCATGTGCAAGCTCCATATACCTAACGACCTGCAAGGCATGTAACAGAGGATCAACAACTAGTTGAGCGAGTTCACAGAAAGTAAATGCGTGATAGTAAGTTCGTCTGTAACAGGGGGCTCTACTGGGCCGTTAGTACGTTCTATTGGTGGGGGCTTCCCATGTTGTATAACCACTAGACTACTCGTAACCATAAGCATCCTTCACAACCGAGGATAGTAATAAGCATAAGTATCCTTCACATCCGAGGATAGTACTAAGTATAAGTATCCTTCACATCCGAGGATAGTAATAAGTTTAGGAATCCTTCACAACCGAGGATAGTAGTAAGTATAAGTCTACGTAGATTGTAAGTATGTGTCCTGCACAACCGAGGACAGTGAATAGCATAAGTATGTGTCCTGCACGACCGAGGACAGTGGTGTGGTAGTCTAGTATTAGTATCAGTACGTATCCATTCAATCATATTCCTTCAATCCCATTCCCAAGCCCTTGGGAATCCCATGCCTTAGTAAGGGTGTGAACTCACCTTGGTTTGCTCGGTATGTTATTGCTTTTAGGGTTTATTAATCTCTAAGTCCGTTACACACGACCTAGGATATATTGCACATGATTCGTTCCATTAGGGTTTACAAATCCTCGATATTCAAACAACGGTGCTTTGTGTGTTTATTGTGTACACGACGATATTACATATAATGTTCACACATGCAGAATCATACCGTTGCATTCAATATCACACAATTATTCACATAGAATCATACGTCATGCAAGCAGTCAATTCTATTCACGTAATTCATGCGTAGCGTCCCTGATTTCATGGTTTAATCTTACGTGTACATTATTCTAGTGGCCACTGTTAACACTCTTTATACCTTTAACAGTGTAAATACTTCACATGTTTAACGAAGTCAGGGAATCAAAGTGTCATACAGGCTTAACAGGATTAACATAATATATCATGCAGCTACTTGTTTCAAATTGACAATTACACAGCATCATACAGTTACACAATATCAGACAAGTGTGTGGGGGGGGGGGGGGGGGTTTCCCCTGTTTGAAAGTCAGACTTTGAGAAAAAAATTACATAAACTCAGACCATGGGCCTTCTAAAACTCGGGTAAATGACCTTCACAAGGTCGGACAAGAGAGGGGGCTGCCCCTTCCAAACTCGGACCATATTGTGAGCATAAGGTCGGACCCTCATTTCCCTTAACAAAGTCGGACTAGGGGGTATTATATTAAACTCGGACCTTGTGATCTTATACTAAACTCGGTCTAGGTGATATCATATTAAACTCGGACCTTGCTAGTGTGATCAAGAAACTCGGGCCACAAAACACTATAATAAACTCGGACCATGCTAGTGTGATCAAGAAACTCGGGCCATGCTTTCATTTAATAAACTCAGACATGTTTTCATTTAAAGAACTCGGCCATGATTTCATTTAAGAAACTCGGAATTCATGCTTGTTACACAAACTCGGACTGGATGGCATTATATTAAACTCGGGCAAGATACAAGCAAACAAAGTCGGTCTAAGTTGCATTTCTTAAAACTCTGGCTAACATCAACATGCATACGAATGTTCACCTCAAAACGATTGTATCAGTTACATTCTATTGAACTAGTTACGATTACATACAATCCAAAACCCTAAATCACCTTACAGAAATCATAAGCAGTAAATCGGTGATTATAATAACTATCATATAACAAACAATCCATCCGGCATTCGACTAATCATCATCATCATCACAGTAATTTCAGAATCAAATCACTAACCACAGCCTATCACATAAAGAACTAGGGTTTTAACATCAACCAAACAATCAACAATTAATCACAAACAATGGTTAAACAATTACCTTGATTCGATTCTTAGATGAATTGCCAATCAAACTTGATGCAAAAGACTTGTGAAACCAAGAAAGATGAGGAGATGATTGTAGAGAGGATTAGAGGAGGTGAAAGTACGTGTTTTGGTTTCTTGTGAATGATTAGAGAATGATTAGGGAAGGGGATTAGGGTTATTAGTTGTTAAAGTTTCACTATCAACCCTAAGCACCCTTAAGTAATATTAATTACAGTTTCAACACCACATTCCATTATTTGACAAATCTATATTTATTACAGTTTCAACACCACATTCCATTATTTGACAAATCTTTCACAAGTAACACATAACCATGCACAACCACAAAACACTATATTATATCAAAACGTATACAGTTTCATAGCAAACCAATTGTGCAAGCAAACAATTTAAACAATCAATAACCGTGCAATAAATGCGTAATAGAAATCTTGGAAATTCGAGTTGTCACATTATCCCCAACTTAAAAGAAATTTCGTCCCGAAATTTGGTACGCACTCACTGAGGAAGCTAGGTAAGCTGTATTGTTCACTGGTTTTCCTGGGGTGTCACATCGCACCCCCGCCATCCAATACCAGTGGGTATTGAAGGAGGTCCTAGTAAGCTTGACCCAGGTCCTTGCAGGATCTATACACTGAACAAGGCAAGAACCTTACCAAACCATTCCCTTAACCCCCGACTAGGTAGCCAACATATCTCTATATAGACCGTAGAGATATGAATGGTGTAAATCTTTTATTTTATATAGACAGTAAAATAACGCCAAGACACCACGGAAAAATGATAAGGAAGTTTCACCTTCAACATAAGAAACTAGTTATTAAAGTCATTAATACAAAACCAAATAAAAAGTGCGAAAAGATTAAAAATCAAAAGTACTACACTAAATGCTTGTCTTCACCAAGTGATGTAAGAGACTTAGGCAAACATCGCCTTTGATTATCAAGAACTCTTACTATCAATCTTGGATCCTGAGACTACTACACACACTCTATGATGGATGATGGATGATGGTGGTGGACGTGGGTTGTAGTGGTGGTGGAGTGTGGGTGAAGTGGGAGAGGTGTGGTTTGCCAAGGGATGCCTTTTAAGTGAACCAAACACCTCTATTTATAGCCTGCACAGAAGCCCGAACACGGCCCCATGTCCTTCCACTTTCTCTTTCTTCATTAATTGCAGTTTGTCCGTATTAGCTCCACACGCCCTCGTGTGTAGAAGCGTATCTGTACTATCAAGATTTCCTTGGTTTCTGCGAATCTTAGCGTTGACCACGGCCGTGTTTAGCTGGCACGCCCCCGTGTCGGGAAATAGAAGCTTCTACAACTTTGTCTTTTCTGCAGACACTTGACCACGCCCCCGTGTCCGCTGGGCACGGGGCCGTGTTCAGCCTTCTGATCTCTTGTTTTTGCTTGGGAAGATGTTGTCGAGGTGTCGGGCATGGCATGTTTATTCCTTTTCTTGTATTTATGTTAGATTTGGCTGCATTTTTGCTTCTTTTGATCATTTATGCTCATTTAATCCTGAAAATACAAAAGGAAGACAAAAGCACACTTTTCCAACATTAGTACTAAAAAGGGTTAGTTTTATGCCTTATTTGATATAATTTATATGTTGCATTTTACACACATCAATGTCTGTTGCAGACAATGTCGTCATTTGGATCATTTCACTCTCACACCCCCAAAAATCCACACGCGGAGTATCACCGCTTGGAGCCGTGACATGACCAGGATCAAGCCATCAATCATATTGAACATAGCATAATATAAATAAGATAATTCGTAAAACCCAAATCAATACGATTGATGTTCTAAACCAAACATAGTATCAATAGCGGAAGCGTAATAATGAAAATCCAAAGTAAAGTTATAAGTTCAATTGTTTAGCATAATGTCTGCGATCTGAATCCCACAACGACCTGCTCCTCCTTGTGCAAGCTCCATAAGTACCTAAGGTCCTGCAAGGCATGCAACAGAGAGTCAACAACTAGTTGAGCGAGTTCACAGTTAATAGTTCAGTAATAGTATAGCGTGAGTAGTAGTATCTTCGTTCGTTATATCGTATGTCATATATTGTATCTCCATCGCGGCCTCCCAGGCAGGTATGCGAAGACTTTAGGGGATGTTCCTCCCAAGTATTATAGACTAGGTTTAATTGTATCGCGGCCTACCAGGCAGGTGTGCGAAGATTAGTATGTTTAGTTCGCGGCCTTCCAAAGGCAGGTGTGCGAAGATGTTAGTAAGTTTAGTTCGCGGCCTTCCAAAGGCAGGTGTGCGAAGTCAGTCATAATATCGCGGCCAACCCTTGGCAGGTGTGCGAAGATCAGTTCAGTAAGTGTTACTAGTCTAGTCGTGTCATATCGTTCAGTTCTATCAGCTGAGTATGTACAGTAATTCAACAAATCCCATTCCCACCCGGGAACCCCATGCCTTGGCTGTGTGAACTCACCTTGGTTTGCTCGGTATGCTAAGTTAAGTGCTCACAAGAATCAATCAAGTCCTATATCAGGCACGTATTCTACGTCAGTACAGGTTTGTGATGTTTCGTATGCAATGTATGTCATATAGTGTACTGGATGGTTAATATCACGTAACGTGTAACAGTAAATCAAGTGTACATAATTCACGCTTCTCATAGTAGATTTCTCAGTCTACTCTAACGAGATTATTCATTTCCAGTCATGGCAAGCTTAACAGTGTTAACAGCGTTAATCAGGGTTAATAGACTTAACATACACAATAAAGTTACCCACTTAACGTAGTTAATACACTTAACATGGTTAACTCACTTATCACAGTTGATGTGCCATAATAGAGTTGTATCAGCATTAACAGGGTTAACATACGTAGCAAGATTAACATACTTTACATGCCTGACATACTTAACACAGTTAATACTTAGCATGATTAATCACTAACAGAGTCAAACTTAACAGAGTTAACCACGTAACAGTTTAACATTCAAGATACAAGGTTACCGATTACTAGGCGAAATCACTTAGTGGGCGAAAACCCCTTTGGGCCGAAATCACCTTGAGCCAATAGCACTTGTTGGGCCGAAAACACTTGTTGGGCCGAAAACACTTGTTGGGCCAAAAACACTTATGTGTTTTCGTTGAATAAAGGGATTTCGTGGGGGGGTTTTCATTGAGTATGTGGGTGACGAAATCACTAGGGTGCCGAAATCCCTTAGTGATTTCGTTGGTTTCCCCATCATCAACAACATCAGTACACAAAACAACAATCCTAATATCACTAACAATCTCGATAGTTTCAACAAACCAATCGTTCATACATATCAGTTTAGAATCCTTGCTAAATCGTAACAGAATCATGAGGATTCCAATCAATCACATATCATCCATATTAAACATAACAGACAATACACAGTTCATCATTCAGTTTTACGATCATTCTTATAACATCACCTTAATCACGAATAGACACAACATAATCGATGATATCATCATCATTATTATACTAATCACATATGTATTTTAACCAGATATATATGCATATACGCAGACATGTAACGATCTATCGAAAGTTAGATACAATAGACCACGGTACAAACTAACCGAGATGGAAGGCTAATGAATTGATCGTAAACGAAGGCTCCGTAGATTTGCAGTTGTCGTCACAGTTAGGGAGGTGCTCTAGGGTTTTGCCGAATAACAGTTATCACGCAAAGTCTTGAAATCAAACATATAGTAAATCAACAGTGGGCCAAGGCCCATTTGGTTTTCGTTGGGCACATGTTGGACGAAAACACATATGTGTTTTCATCAGAAAGTGTTTTCATGAGAGTGGGGGTGTTTTCAAGTGGGAGTGTTTTCGTGAGGGATGCTTAGCCAAGTATTCTAGTTTTTTTTTTTTTTAGTTATACACATCCCACCAAACATGTATATATAAATCACATACGCACTTATATAATGCACACCAACATATAAAGTATCAACCACAGTACGATTCGACATATTATCACGTGTACAGTTGTGAAACAAACAAGTCGTGACAACAAACAATCCAAACAATTAACGTGTAATAAATGCGAAGATAGAAATCGTGGAAATTCGAGTTGTCACATTATCCCCAACTTGAAAGAAATTTCGTCCCGAAATTTGGTACGCACCCACTGAGGAGGCTAGATAGGTTGCATCGTTCACTGATTTTCCTGGGGTGTCACATCCTCCCCCCGTTGATCTGGAATTTCGTCCCGAAATTCCGTGGTAGTAGCTTCAGCCTCAGCAGTGGTTGTATTGGTTTCGAATAACTGGGGATACTTTTCTGTCATCTGGTCTTCGCGTTCCCAGGTGTACTCTAGGCCACGACGGGAGTTCCAACGAACTCGAACAAGAGGGATTCTCTTGTGTTTGAGGACCTTAACATCCCGGTCCGTGATTTCAACTGGTTCCTCGACGAACTGCAACCGCTCGTCGATGGTGAGTTCCTTAAAAGGAACGATAAGGGTCTCATCTGATAGGCACTTCTTCAGATTCGACACGTGAAAGACATTGTGAACTGCACCGAGTTCAGCTGGTAGGTTCAATCTGTAGGCTACTGGGCCTATTCTTTCTATGATCTCGAATGGTCCGACATACCGCGGATTTAGTTTGCCCCGTTTGCCAAAACGTACCACACCCTTCCAGGGTGAGACTTTAAGTAAAACCCGGTCCCCGACCTGAAATTCCAACGGTTTCCTACGCTTATTCGCGTATGCTTTCTGACGGTCGCGTGCTGCCGCCATGCGTTGTCGTATCTGCGCAATCTTTTCCGTGGCGTCCACTACAATCTCTGGACCCGTAATCTGACTATCCCCCACCTCTGCCCAACAGAGAGGTGACCGGCATTTACGCCCGTACAATGCCTCGAATGGAGCGGCTTGAATGCTGGTGTGATAGTTGTTATTATATGAAAACTCCACCAGAGGAAGATGTTTTTCCCAGCGGTTGCCGAAGTCAATAACACATGCCCGAAGCATGTCTTCAAGAGTTTGGATCGTTCGCTCAGACTGCCCATCCGTCTGAGGATGATATGCTGTGCTCATCTCTAACCGTGAGCCGAAAGATTTATGCATCGCTTGCCATAGCTCTGACGTGAATCGTGCATCCCGATCCGAAATGATGGAGGTGGGCACCCCGTGCCTCGAAACAACTTCTTTGAGATAAACGTCTGCGAGAGTGGAGAACTTATCCGTTTCCTTTATAGCCAGGAAGTGTGCAGACTTGGTGAGTCGATCCACAATCACCCATATGGTATCATTCCCACGCGGGGATCTGGGTAGGCCTGTAACGAAATCCATGGAAATTTCTTCCCATTTCCATTGCGGTATCTTGGGTTGCTGAAGTAGACCCGCTGGTTTCTGGTACTCAACCTTGACTCTCGCACAAGTCAAACATTTGCCCGACGTACGTTGCGATGTGGGCTTTCATGCTTGGCCACCAGTATGTTGTTTTGATGTCGTGGTACATTTTATCCGACCCTGGATGTACCGAGTAGCGTGACTTGTGAGCTTCGTCCATTACCAGCTCGCGTAAACTGCCAAAAAGTGGGACCCAAATACGCCCCGCTACATAGTAGGCGCCATCTTCCTTTTGTTCCATTCGTTGCCTTGAGCCGCGTAAGGCTTCAGCTTTGACGTTTTCGGGTTTCAATGCTTCGATCTGAGCAGTTCGTATCTGTGCAGGAAGACTGGACTGAATAGTGAGCTGCAAAGCTCGTACGCGCCTAGGTAGAGTGTCTTTCCGGCTGAGAGCGTCAGCCACCACATTGGCTTTGCCTGGATGGTACTTGATGGCGCATTCGTAATCGTTCAGTAGTTCGACCCATCTTCGTTGACGCATGTTCAAATCCTTTTGCTTAAGGATATGCTCGAGACTCCTGTGATCGGTGTAAATCGTGCACCTGGTACCGTACAGGTAGTGTCGCCATATCTTAAGTGCGAAAACAACAGCTCCCAGCTCTAAATCGTGCGTCGTGTAGTTCCGTTCGTGAACCTTGAGTTGACGAGAAGCGTAAGCAATAACCTTATCCCGTTGCATCAATACGCATCCAAGACCCTGTATAGATGCATCACAATAAACTACGAAGTCATCTGTGCCCTCTGGCAATGAGAGAATAGGTGCGCTGCAAAGCCTATCCTTTAGGTACTAAAAAGCGGTCTCTTGGGAATCTCCCCAATGATAGGTGACACCTTTCTGTGTCAGTAGTGTGAGCGGCTGTGCGATCTTGGAGAAATCTTTGATAAACCGTCTGTAGTAACCCGCCAAACCCAAGAATTGGCGTATTTCCGTTGGTGTATGCGGTGCAGGCCAGTTCCTGATCGAATCTACCTTGGATGGATCGACATGAATCCCATCCCTGTTCACCACATGGCCTAAGAAGTGGACTTCACGAAGCCAGAAGTCGCATTTTGAAAACTTGGCGTACAACTGCTCCTTTCGAAGAAGTTCCAAAATCAATCGTAGGTGTTGTTCGTGCTCCTCCTGAATCTTGGAGTAGATCAAAATTTCATCGATGAAAACAATGACGAACTTGTCAAGATAGGGTTTACACACCCTGTTCATAAGATCCATGAATACGGCAGGCGCGTTCGTTAACCCGAATGGCATGACAAGAAACTCGTAGTGGCCGTAGCGAGTTCTGAATGCGGTTTTGGAGACGTCCTCATCCCGGACTCTCAGCTGATGATACCCTGAACTCATGTCTATCTTGGAGTAGTAACTCGACCCCTGCAACTGGTCGAATAAGTCGTCTATACGCGGAAGAGGATAACGGTTCTTCACCGTCACCTTGTTCAGTTCACGGTAGTCGATGCACATCCTGAAAGTGCCATCTTTCTTTTTCACGAAAAGTACTGGAGCTCCCCAAGGCGATGAGCTTGGACGAATAAAGCCCTTATCCAAGAGCTCTTGTAGCTGTTTTGACAGTTCTTCCAGTTCGGTTGGAGCTAAACGATACGGTGCTCGAGCTATGGGTGCTGCTCCTGGAGCGAGCTCGATTTGAAATTCGACCTGATGATGAGGCGGTAGACCAGGTAAATCTTCAGGAAACACCTGAGGAAAGTCGCGTACAACTAGATGGTCTTCCAACTTCTTTTCTTTCGTTGATGCGTCAGTAACAAGAGCCAAAATTGCGGTGTGACCCTTCCGCAAACATTTCTAAGCCTTCAAGAAGGAGATGATGCCAACCACAGCACCACTCTTGTCGCCTTGAACTTCGAGAGGTTCTTGGCCAGAACGAGGAATGCGAACAATCTTTTCTTTGCATAGGATTTCTGCTTGCTGTTGCTGCTGGCGATTCTGATTTGCAGGCCGTGGGCTCCTGAATCCTTAGCTTCATGGCCCATCTTGAGACACCTCTGGCAACGTCCCTCGTTGCACTAACCACTGTGGTGTCTGTTGCATTTGTTACACAGTGGGTGAATTCCCCGATATCCACCCTGCCCCTGACCACCAGAAGTTGACTGACCCGGGCTCAGGTGATCACTATTCTTTCGCTGCTGCTGTGCTTGAGACTGAACGGTAGCGGAACCCTTGCTGGAATACCCATCCCATTTCCGCTTGTTGTCACTAGAAGTAGCGGGAGTAGCAGAAGTAGTAGCGGTAGTAGTAGCGCTGATACAACTAGGCAGCCTGTTCTGTTCCACTTCCTGATCCGTGAGGCGATGAGCAAGACGCTGAATGTCTTGGATCTTGTCGAGGTTAGCCGATGTAACATGGCTCTGAATCTCTGAGGCTAGACCCTTGAGGTACAATTCGATACGCTTGCTTGGAGGGTCCACCATGGTTGGACACAAGATGGCCAGTTCGTTCGACCGTTTCGTATAAGCTTCAATTTCTGACCCCGTCATTTTCAAATGGTAAAGCTCCACTTCCAACTTGTGGATGTCATCACGCGTGCAGTATTCCCTTTTAATGCGTTCTTTGAATTCGTTCCAGGGGGTGGCGTTAGCAGCTGCCAACCCTAGTATCCGTACTTGCGCGTTCCACCAGGTGAGCGCAATCCCTTCCAACGTGCCAGTGGCATACTTGACCCTGCGTACCTCAGGGCATTCGCACATTTCAAACACTGACTCTAGCTTCTCAAACCAATGGAGGAGTCCCACTGCCCCCTCGGTGCCACTGAATGTGCTTGGACGACAGTCCATGAAGTTCTTGAATGTGCAGACAGGTTGCTGTGCGTTCTGACCCGTTGCGCGAGAAAGATAGATCAAGGTTAAGCGCGAGAGTGGGGTCACGAGAGTAGGATCTAACATCCTAGGATAGGTTTCGAATAGCAGGTTATACCTCCTGCTTGTGCGGCTGCAAGCGCCGCAGCAACTTGTTCGTTAATGAGAGCCGTCAACTGGGCTTGAGTCATGTTAACATGTCCAGACGTAATCGAGTAGTAAAAGTAGCATAAGTAAGAATGGTTCGCGAGTAGTGCGATGACAGAAAAGTGTAAGCACGTAGGTATTCTCATGTAATAATGTCATGTGTATCTAAGCGTAACGCGAGCAAAGTTCTACATAGTTCTAGCATGCAGGTAATAAACATAAACCTTATTACCTAGGATGTCGAGTCTTGCACGTGGAGCGAAGCGTCGTTGTGGATCGTTGAGAGCACTGTTCTGGTTATAGTCTGGTTTTAATAAAAACGTTTTCCCATATTAAAACCAAGTTCTCTATAACCAATGGCTCTGATACCAATCTGTCACACCCCCAAAAATCCACACGCGGAGTATCACCGCTTGGAGGCGAGACATGACCAGGTTCAAGCCATCAATCATATTGAACATAGCATAATATAAATAAGATAATTCGTAAAACCCAAATCAATACGATTGATGTTCTAAACCAAACATAGTATCAATAGCGGGAGCGTAATAATGAAAATCCAAAGTAAAGTTATAAGTTCAATTGTTTAGCATAATGTCTGCGATCTGAATCCCACAACGACCTGCTCCTCCTTGTGCAAGCTCCATAAGTACCTAAGGTACTGCAAGGCATGCAACAGAGAGTCAACAACTAGTTGAGCGAGTTCACAGTTAATAGTTCAGTAATAGTATAGCGTGAGTAGTAGTATGTTCGTTCGTTATATCGTATGTCATATATTGTATCTCCATCGCGGCCTCCCAGGCAGGTATGCAAAGATGTTAGGGGATGTTCCTCCCAAGTATTCTAGACTAGGTTTAATTGTATCGCGGCCTACAAGGCAGGTGTGCGAAGATTAGTATGTTTAGTTCGCGGCCTTCCAAAGGCAGGTGTGCGAAGATGTTAGTAAGTTTAGTTCGCGGCCTTCCAAAGGCAGGTGTGCGAAGTCAGTCATGATATCGCGGCCAACCCTTGGCAGGTGTGCGAAGATCAGTTCAGTAAGTGTTACTAGTCTAGTCGTATCATATTGTTCAGTTCTATCAGCTGAGTATGTACAGTAATTCAACAAATCCCATTCCCACCCGGGAACCCCATGCCTTGGCTGTGTGAACTCACCTTGGTTTGCTCGGTATGCTAAGTTAAGTGCTCACAAGAATCAATCAAGTCCTATATCAGGCACGTATTCTACGTCAGTACAGTTTTGTGATGTTTCGTATGCAATGTATGTCATATAGTGTACTGGATGGTTAATATCACGTAACGTGTAACAGTAAATCAAGTGTACATAATTCACGCTTCTCATAGTAGATTTCTCAGTCTACTCTAACGAGATTATTCATTTCCAGTCATGGCAAGCTTAACAGTGTTAACAGCGTTAATCAGGGTTAATAGACTTAACATACACAATAAAGTTACCCACTTAACGTAGTTAATACACTTAACATGGTTAACTCACTTATCACAGTTGATGTGCCATAATAGAGTTGTATCAGCATTAACAGGGTTAACATACGTAGCAAGATTAACATACTTTACATGCCTGACATACTTAACACAGTTAATACTTAGCATGATTAATCACTAACAGAGTCAAACTTAACAGAGTTAACCACGTAACAGTTTAACATTCAAGATACTAGGTTACCGATTACTAGGCGAAATCACTTAGTGGGCGAAAACCCCTTTGGGCCGAAATCACCTTGAGCCAATAGCACTTGTTGGGCCGAAAACACTTGTTGGGCCGAAAACACTTGTTGGGCCAAAAACACTTATGTGTTTTCGTTGAATAAAGGGATTTCGTGGGGGGGTTTTCATTGAGTATGTGGGTGACGAAATCACTAGGGTGCCGAAATCCCATAGTGATTTCGTTGGTTTCCCCATCATCAACAACATCAGTACACAAAACAACAATCCTAATATCACTAACAATCTCGATAGTTTCAACAAACCAATCGTTCATACATATCAGTTTAGAATCCTTGCTAAATCGTAACAGAATCATGAGGATTCCAATCAATCACATATCATCCATATTAAACATAACAGACAATACACAGTTCATCATTCAGTTTTACGATCATTCTTATAACATCACCTTAATCACGAATAGACACAACATAATCGATCATATCATCATCATTATTATACTAATCACATATGTATTTTAACCAGATATATATGCATATACGCGGACATGTAACGATCTATCGAAAGTTAGATACAATAGACCACGGTACAAACTAACCGAGATGGAAGGCTAATGAATTGATCGTAAACGAAGGCTCCGTAGATTTGCAGTTGCTGTCACAGTTAGGGAGGTACTCTAGGGTTTTGCCGAATAACAGTTATCACGCAAAGTCTTGAAATCAAACATATAGTAAATCAACAGTGGGCCAAGGCCCATTTGGTTTTCGTTGGGCACATGACGAAAACACATATGTGTTTTCATCAGAAAGTGTTTTCATGAGAGTGGGGGTGTTTTCAAGTGGGAGTGTTTTCGTGAGGGATGCTTAGCCAAGTATTCTAGTTTTTTTTTTTTTAGTTATACACATCCCACCAAACATGTATATATAAATCACATACGCACTTATATAATGCACACCAACATATAAAGTATCAACCATAGTACGATTCGACATATTATCACGTGTACAGTTGTGAAACAAACAAGTCGTGACAACAAACAATCCAAACAATTAACGTGTAATAAATGCGAAGATAGAAATCGTGGAAATTCGAGTTGTCACATTCACTCCCGTTCTGCTCGCCGCAATCATGATGACAAGCGTATCGCTTCTCTTGAATCTAAGCAGATAGCGAAGGTTATCCCGCAGATTGTTAGTGAGTTGAATGAAAACGCAAGCAAGTCTTCTGAAGAGCCCCGGAATGATTCGCCCAAAGCTACTTTTAGCTTCAAGCAGTTCAAAGCATGCGACCTGAAGGAATTTACCGGCGAAGATGGGCCTACAGCCATGTTTCAATGGTTTGATTCTATCGAAGTCACCCTGTGTCAGAGCAACTGTCCTGATAATCTCCGAACTATTAAAGCCACTGGCATCTTCCAATCCCGCGCTTTAGATTGGTGGACGGCTGAGAGAAACAAATGAGGGAATGATGCAGCTTACGGCTTGACGTGGGATGAGTTGAAAGGCTTGATGATGAAAGAGTTCTGCCCTCCCCACGAGCTCCAAAAGTTGGAGGACGAGTTTTGGCATCTCAAGTAGAAGGATTGCGACAACGCTAGTTTAACTGCTCGCTTCAAGCAGCTAAGCATAATTTGTCCAGGTCAAGTCTCTACGCCTGAAATCACCATCAAGAAGTTTATCCGTGCTCTTCCGGATTGCGTGGCTGATTTTGTTCAAGCTACGAAGACGTCGACCATCGAGGAAACTTTTCTACTCGCTGCTGAGATAAACGACAAGCGAGTCAAGGCTGGATACTGGGATAAAGCCTCCAAGAATCTGCACCAAGTCACTGCCGCTTCAACCGCTGAAATCGCCACCGCACTGCAGTCTTCAAAGTCCTCTTGTCGCAAAAGGAAGAACAACAACAACAACAACAACAATAGTAGCAAAAGTTGCGCTGTCACGACTGCCACTCCACTTCAAGTCGTCCCTGCCCAACAGCAGTCTCCACACCGCCAAGTAGCAGCACTGGTTACCCATGCATCGCTGGCCAAGCGTTCATACACTGGTCCTCACCCGGCTTTCCCTACTTGTACTTATCACTATCTAGTGGGAATTGCTTGCAGATACTGCGTGCACTGCAACATGTACGACCATTTCACCGCCAACTGCCATACAGGTCCACGTCAAGCTCTAGCTCCAGCTCAAGGTCAAGCCCCTGCTCAACATGCTCTACTTCCCTCTCCTCAAGGCCAACAAGCGGCTCCTGCACCCACGATCCACGCTAGAGCTTGCTTTGCGTGTGGTGATCCCAACCACTTCGCAAACATGTGCCTGAATCGAGTGGTGAAGCAAGAGCCACAACAGCAACAACCCCAGCAACAACAACAACAACAACAGCAGCAGCAAGCAGCTTGCGGACATACTTTCAACATCAACGTCCGTCAAGCTCAAGCAGACAACAATGTGGTTAATGGTACGTTCCTTGTGAATGGTATATATGCTTCATATTTTTTTGATACTGGAGCCGATAACTGTTTTGTGTCGTTAGAATTCGAAAAGCTCCTTAATCGTAAGTGCGCCCATCTCCCCTCGTCATTCGATGTTGAAGTTACCACCGGAAGAACCATCGCCGTCAATTCTGTTCTTCGTGATTATACTCTTGAACTCAACAATCACATCTTTCCTATCGACCTTATTCCGATGCAGCTCAGTAGTTTTGATGTTATAGTAGGCATGGATTTTCTTCGTGAGAATCGTGCTGAAGTTGTTTGCTTCGATAAGATGATTCGCTTCTCGCTCGCTAATGGTGATCTATTATGTGTCTATGGTGAAGTCGCTTCAAAGAAACTCCAACTCATGTCGTGTGTCCAAGCTAGCAAGTACCTCCTCAAGGAATACCAAGCTTTCTTGGCTCACGTAGTAGTAGCAGAGAAAAAGGAAGTTAAGGCAATCGATAAGGTGCCCGTGGTTCGTGATTTTCCTAATGTCTTTCCTGATGATCTTCTTGGTTTACCCCCGAGTCGTGATATTGATTTTCGTATCGACTTCATTCCTGGAGCCAACCCTGTTGCTTAATCTCCTTATCGTCTCGCTCCGTCCAAAATGCACGAACTCTCAAGTCAACTCCAGGAACTACTTGACAAAGGCTTCATTCGCCCAAGTACCTCTCCTTGGGGCGCACCAGTCCTTTTCGTAAAAAACAAGGATGGGTCGTCCCGGATGTGCATCGACTATAGGGAGTTGAATAAGCTGACAATCAAGAATCATTATCCCCTGCCCCGAATCGATGATTTGTTTGATCATCTGCAAGGTGTTTGATCATCTGCAAGGTGCTACATGTTTTTCGAAGATTGATTTATGCTCAGGTTATCACGAGTTACGCATTCAGGAGGAAGATATTCCGAAAACCACTTTCCGAACCGCTATGGCCACTATGAATTCGTCGTAATGCCCTTTGGTTTAACCAACGCACCTGCGGTTTTCATGGATTTGATGAACCGTGTGTGCAAACCATTTCTTAACCGCTTCGTGATCGTGTTCATCGATGATATCCTTATCTATTCAAAGTCGAAAACCGAACACGTGCAACATCTACGTTTGGTTCTCGAGTTACTCCAGGGGAATCGACTATATGCCAAGTTCTCCAATTGTGAATTTTGGTTAGAGGAGGTTCAATTCCTCGGTCACATCATCAATAGCCAAGGTATTCACGTCGACCCCATGAAGATCGAAGCTGTTAAGAGTTGGGTTACTCCAAAATCCCCATCCAATGTTCGTTCATTCCTCGGATTAGCGGGCTATTACCGTCGATTCATCGTTGACTTCTCGAAAATCGCTGTCCCGCTTACTTCCTTGACGCATAAAGACAAGCCTTTTGTTTGGGGAACCGAACAAGAGACTGCCTTTCAAACTCTCAAGCATATGCTCTGCAATGCTCACGTTCTCGCTTTACCCGACGAAAACGATGACTTCATTGTCTATTATGATGCCTCGAACCTTGGTCTTAGTTGTGTTCTCATGCAATGGGACAAGGTTATCACCTACACATCTCGTCAGCTCAAGAGCCACGAGAAGAACTATACAACCCACGACCTCGAGCTAGGCGCAATTGTTTTTGCGTTGAAGATCTGCCGACGCTACCTTTACGGTACCAAGTGTACGGTCTTCACCGACCATAAGAGCCTACCACACATCTTCAGCCAAAAAGAACTGAATATGCGTCAACGCCGATGGGTAGAACTTCTCAACGATTACGACTGTGAGATCCGTTATCATGCTGGCAAAGCAAATGTCATTGTCGGCGCCCTCAACAGACGAAGCTACTTGCATAGTGTTCGTAATGTTCACGCCCAGCATCATCTCGAAACTCTCATCGGTGACGCTCAGCATGCTTGTTTTACCGAACAGTTAGTGAATGAATTGAATGGGATATTCCATTATTTGGATGGAATTTGGATTCCCAAACGTACTAACTTGCGACAAATCCTGTTGGATGAAGCCCACAAGTGTAACACCTCGAAATTTTGTGTCCAATAATGTGTTAACACGTGTCATGAGTTTACACGTGGCATTAAATATCAAATAAAGGACTAAAGTTGACAAACCTTGAAAGTATGTAAATTCGAGGGTTATAAATGTCAACGAAGGGTAAATATACTGTATAGTAACCCTAAATGATGCTAGTACCTCCAAACGAATAAATCATGAATCGTACGAAGCGAGACGCGGAAGAAAGTGAGAGATTGCAAGCTACAGGGGTTAATTGTGTCAACATGTTTAATTTATACCTCTGAGTGACCCTTTGACGAACCCGAGGCTTTGTAACAGTAAAATACGCTCACTAGAATATACTACGTAAATTTCGCGAAGTTCCGTTTTAAAACGAGAAAGTTATGATCAAATTCGTATGAGAGGGGTTAAAAGCGTCAACAATAAAAGTTAAGGCTTTTCGGATAGTAATTAAACTAACCGGGGACTTAACAATACGGGTAAAAGTCACGAGGCCCTTAATGGTAAATAATCGAGGGCCAAATCGCAAAGTTACCCCTTCGAAACCGAAAGGCCAAGTTAATCATTACAAAAGATTTGAAAATCTTGAAATTCAGGCCTCAGGCGGCCCGCCTGAGTGAAACAAGCAAGTTAATGCGGGCTGCGAGCCACCTGTGGATACGTTTCCTGACATGAAGATTCAGGCGGCCCGCGTGCAAGTAGCCTGAATCTAATGCGGGCCGCGTACGAGTCCCAGATGCAGAATTCTTGGAGAGACTTGCTGTTTGAGGCTGTGAACGATCATTTGAGCAATTAATGAAGCATGGGCACCCTCTACATGACCCCTAGCACCCAGGGCCACCTGCTGAACATCCATGATCCCTTGTAGGTTGATGTGTAATGATCTTAAGTCCAAATTTTCACTATAAAAGACACTACATTGCATCAAAGTGAAACACACCTCAAATCTGCTCTCTTGACCATCTCTGGAGCTCTCAAGCACTTTTCTAACATCCTTAGTCGTGCACCAAGCTTCTGTAAGTATGTCAACCCTTTTATGGCTTAGTTTTTGCTTAGTTTAGCTTAAAAGTCAATCCGTCATAATTAACGAATGACTTTGAGATAAATCACAAATGGTCCAGTGGTTTGTCGAATCAAAGATAGTTATATGTTGGTAATCATGTGGGCTTTAACCCCTTAAAAGGGCTCCCTCTGATTCCCACTCTAACTAGTCCAAATGTCGAGTCAAACGTGCTTAGAAAAGTCAACAGAAATGCTAATTTGCGATTTCTTGCATAATCGGTTATGTAAATGATATGTAACCTGTTTAAACACTCATAAAACATGATAATAGGTATATTAACTAGTCTAAGCGTGTTTGATCCGACCATTTACTGTTTTGACCCGATTCGGAGCCGAAAGTCGCAAAAGCTTTGACTTTTGCTTTGACTTTTGCATTGACTTCAGTTCTGACCCGTTAAAACTTGATTTAGATATGCCTTAGGACTCTCGTAGGACCAGGTTACATGATGGTATAACCCTCTGTGACCGGTTCGTTGTTTGTCCGAGTCTTTTACACATTTCCGTTAAATGCTTAAAAGTTGACCGTAATCCCCTTTTTGATTTAAAACGAGAATTTCGGACATGTGAAAGAATCATAACCTTAGTTACTGATTTCTAAGCATGTCCCGAAAATTTAACGTGAATCCGAGGTCCAGAATAGGAGTTATGCTAAATAGCGCAAATTACGGAAACTTTAGTAAGTTAATAGCGCAATTAGCATAACGCCTATCTAAAACCGGATTTCGACACCAAACCTTTTACTCACTGATGTAAAATAATATTTTGGGATTTTTAAAGATTTTTAGTTATTTTTAACCTGCTCATAACCTGCGGTTATGGCAACGGTTCGGTAAATACCGAATATACCCTTTTCGGCCATAACTTGAGTTCTACAAAGTCTTTTGACCCGATTCTAGTTGCTACTGATTTTAAATAATAAATAAAGTATTTTAGACTTTATAAACTGTTCGGGAAACTCGGATTTCCTGTAGAACTCAGAAACCTCTTTTATAATCTTTAAAAAGACCGAAATACCCCTACGGGGCATAATATGAACTTAAACTCGTTACGGACATTATGGAAGGTATCCTACTGATATCACGACCTCTTTAAAGCATATTGACTTAGGAAAACAGTGTAGGACTCTTACGGTTACCCGTTGCGCCTTTTGCGCGCACGGTTCGGCTTATGTAACTAGTTTACATAAACTAGCCGAAACGGGTCAAACCATATTGTTTTGACCCCAAAATACAGAGTGTGATTATTATACCTCTATAAAACATGTCTTCAAACTTGTTGGGTCAAAATCACATTCCATTCCCGGTTTTCGCCTTTCACGCGATTTAACTGTAAATATCCTTCGAAACTGACCGGTCCAAGCTACGGCTAAATTAAAGACCCGTTAGGATTCTAATAGGTTAATTTAAACCTTCGTTCCAGATTAAGGGGACCAGTAAAAGCTATCTGCAATTTATTTCAATTTAGGAATTATACTTGCAAAGGTAAATACTTTTAACTTATTTTCCGTTATACGGGCTTGGGTTACGGTATTTAAAATACCGCTTGGTCGGGCAATTGACCCCAACTCATTAGTAGTTGGGTATTATCGATGTGACCCGTTTAAAAATTTGTTTTGTTGGCTTAACGCCTTTGGGGGCTTAATGACCATGTCCCGGATATCCTTGGCAGCATTTTACGAAATGGCCACGACCTTGACATCCGGGTGTAGGCGTACACCCGGCATTATGTCCATGACTATAAAGGTATAGCCGTTGGTTTTCCCGCCACGGTTTTATACTATGTGGTGTGTCTATTATACTTTAACCCGGCACGACCCGGGCGACCAAACGCATAGTAAACATGTAATTCTTTACAAGATTTAATTATAAATTTCCCAAGTTATAAAGAGTTTGTGCCTTGTGCATTTAAACCAGTTTTATTAGACATTTTACAAAAGTGTTAGTTGAATGTATTTACCAGTGTAAACTGACGTATTTTCCCAAAAAGACTAAATGCAGGTACTATGCGTAATTGGCTGGGATTCCTCCTTAGCATCAATAGAAGTCTCGCAAGCTTAAAATGCCTGAAGTCTGTTGAACAATATTTTTATTATTATTATTGATCCCCCGTGGATTTTATTTCAACAATGGTGACACTTTGATATTACACTTAACGTTGAAATATATTTATCTTTATGCTTCCGCTGTGCATTCATATAATTGTGTGGTTTGACTATATTGTTGCCAACTACGTCACGGTAATCCCCCACCGGGCCCACCGGTGAGACACGTGGAAATCGGGGTGTGACAGGTTGGTATCAGAGCCAACATTGAGTGAATTAAACACTATCCTTATGTGTTTAATCTCAATGACACAATTTCACATACTTGAGTCTAGACAAGAACATAGGACAAATTCGAATTGTTATTCCAGTTTGTCTTTTTATTGTTTATTGTTACTTAAAGTTTTGAAAGCAGGAAATATGCCACCTGCAATCAGACAAGGAAGAGGAGGAAGAGGCAAAGGAATGATCATTACTCACAATGATCACGAGGCTGGACTTTCGAACATGCGAGCTCCTTCAAGTACAAGAAGTGAAGAACCACAAAGACGAAGAAGAAACCTCTTTGAACCTGCGAGACATTCTACCTCGCATAGCTCAACACCCTCATACCGTCATTCGTTTGGACCAGATTCGGAAAATAATCCCAACAACCCTCAACCATCCTTTATACCTCTCCAGCGATCTGCTTCGCACCGCTCTTATGGCGATCCTTCACCTTTCTTCATAGGACAGTTTAACCCGGCGGATTATGTCCAGGAGCCAATAGGGTATAACCCTTTAGGACCAGAGGATCACTTTTCTGAAGATAATGCAGTGGATATAGACGAGGATACGGACCCCGTCGAGCCTGCAAGGGGTACTCCCAATCATCCAAACGAGATCTCGGATGGGTCATCCTTCCATGGAACGCCCTATCAAGGTCCCGACAGTTATCAGGCGAGGTTTGACCAATGTAATTGGTACTTTACACCTTCACATCACTTCTCGCCTCATGATCAACAACAACAACAGGATCCTTCTGAGGATTCGTGGTTTGTGGCCGTTACGCCACCACCACCGCCACCGGTTCAACCAGTAATTCCAGATCCGCCAAGGCGAAGAAGATCAGGCGCACAGATGTCCACCCGAGGAGGCGAATTCCATTTCAGCACCCCTCGCCACTCGAGTGCTAGTCACTTTCCGTCAGTGCCTGAAGAAGAACCACAATTAGGGGAACCTTCTGGTCACCCTGCAGAGGTGAATTCTGCACCAGTTGCACCACCTCCGCCACCATTTGAATATGACAATCCGATACCAGCATACGGCGCTTCCACGGCGTACAATCCGTTTGAGAAGCCGACTCACACGCATTACAACTATAACTATGATGCCGATCCATATGTGGTAGCGGCTAATTATAATGCCCTTCATGGAACCTCTTGGAGACCAGATTACTCAGCTCATGGGTATCCAATACCTCCTAGGCCTCCGGTTCAACAACCGTCGCAGCAACCACGTTTTTCTCCACCGGAGCAAGAAGAAATACTCCACTGTTTAAACCGTGTGGAATGAGACTTTGAACAAGAACGTAAGAGTAATCGTGGATTTCTCAAGGGGTTAGCAAACCTACTGAAAGGAAGGAAGAAACGAGACCATTAGTCTCCTTATGTAATGTTGTATTTGCAATTTAGTCCCTGTGTGGACATTTATCGTATTTCAGTCCCTACGTGGACTTATCTTTATAGTCCCTGTGCGGACATCTATCTTGTGTTGGTCCCTGTGTGGACTTGTTTTTCTATAAACCTCTGCGTAGGTAGTTATTTATTTAAAAGTCCCGCTTAGGGCAGCGTGTAATCGTATTTTAAGTTTATGGAATGTTATGTTATAAATTTCATTTTTGTTATTATTATATCTGAAATAAATCAAAAATCATTCCTTTTAAATTTAAATCTGCTTAAATAAAGAATCTTAAGAGTGAAACCTAGCCAGGTGTCTTTATAAGATCCGGCCAAGATGGCAAGACCTGATTAAAAGATTCAGATTTCCTGTTAACCTCTGTGATCATGTTAACGTTCAGGGCAGATGTGATTCGTTAAAATCGCACGCGTCATTCGTATATAAGAATCCTTCTAAGGATTACAAAGCCCAAATTAACAATTAAAAAATCGTGGCTTAAATCGCCAATGAAGACGATCAATTATTAAACATCCATTAGTGATATAGTGCCTACGGGCCAATCTCATTAAACATCCATTAGAGATGTAGTGCCTACGGGCCAATCTTATTAAACATCCATTAGTGATGTAGTGCCTACGGGCCAACCTCATTAAACATCCATTAGTGATGTAGTGCCTGCGGGCCATAATTATTGTCATATAAGACAAAAAGGCAGTGGTAGTCTATGACTCCCTGTCAGAAAAGGTAAAAGGACTACGGTTCAAACCTGCATGCCTTGATTCTCTGTAATCTCGGCTAATATTATAAAAACGTCCTCATGACTAGGCTTTAATGCCGCTAGCAATATTGTTTGTAATTAGGATAAGTTATGTTCAAATCCTAAATAAAAGTGAGTAACAAACTAACCAGATATGGTCTCCGTTTACCATGGTTAATGAATTGCCATAAAAGACAATTCCATAATAAACTCCTAAATAAATTTTTTTTCGTTATCTTCTGTAGCAGATTCAAGTTACCATGGCTGATCCTAGTGGGGAGAATAGTCATACGAAAGAAGACGAATACGATAACGCCCAAGTTCATTTGACGAGCGCAGAATTAAAAGCTCTTGTCGACAATGCTGTTAAGGCAGCCCTGGATCGACAATACGAGGAATATACTGAATCCCGGAGCAGAACCATATCTAAGCCACACTCAAAGCCGAAAACCCACTCAAAATCTCACAGCAAACCACCGTCCAAGCCTAAAAAGGACGTGATAATCACTCGTCCAATGAAAACAGTGTCCGTCAAGAGAGAGTGTATACTGATGCGTCTCGCGCCAAGGGCTGTACCTACAAGTATTTTGTATCTTGTAAACCCCGAGATTTCACCAGGGAGAAAGGCGCGGTTGATTGTATGACGTGGCTAGATGAGATGGACACCGTGGTGGACATCAGTGGATGCGCAGAGAAAGATGTGGTAAAGTTTGTTTCACAATCATTCAAGGGCGAGGCCCTGGCTTGGTGGAGGTCGTTGGTTCAGGCCTCGGGAAAGGCTGTTCTATACAGCATGACATGGGAGGAATTCATTTCTCTCATTAAGGATAATTACTGCCCTCAACATGAGGTTGAAAAGATAGTGACTGACTTCCTGTCATTGGTGATGACGAACCTTGACTGTCAAGCTTACCTCACGAGCTTCAACACGATGTCCCGGTTGGTTCCGTATCTAGTAACCCCGGAACCAAAGAGAATAGCTCGTTTTATCGGTGGGTTAGCCCCCGAAATAAAGGCAAGCGTGAAGGCCTCTCGGCCAGCGACCTTTAGATCTGTAGCTGACATTTCTTTGTCCCTCACTCTCGATGCGGTCCGACAAAGATCGCTGAGGAACAAAGAAGCTGAGAAGAGAAAGCGTGAAGATGATACTTCACGGAGGTCGGGCAAGAAGCACCGTGGAGACGGTGACAACAAGAGAGGGTCTGAGTCAAGGAAGGATGGGCAACAGTCTGGTGAGAAGCCCAAGTGCAAGAATTGCAAGAGACACCACTATGGGAAGTGCAGACTCGAATCAAACTCGCAGACTCAATCGAAGTCATCTGCTTGCGGGTTATGCAAGTCCAAGGACCACAAGACCGTGGATTGCAAAAAGATAAAAGATGCAACTTGCTATAACTGCAACGAGAAGGGGCACATTAAAACCAACTGCCCTAAATATGCCAAGAAGCCTGAAGAGGCCAAGAAGACCAATGCAAGAGTCTTCAGGATGGAGGCAAAAGAAGCAGTGCTAGATGATAACGTGATCACAGGTACTTTTCTCGTAAATTGTGACAACCCTCTCAAAACCAGGTATCCGTACGACTTAATTAATTATTAATTATTGCCTAATCACTGTGCTTTACTGAGTTTGCTGATAAACTGCTACTTGATTGTTGATACTTGTACATATCTGCATCATACTTTGATATTCCTGTCACTACACTACTTATTTACTGAACCTTAGTGACAAACATGATGCACAAAAGCACAGTAGCACTAAACGGATACACAGTGAACATGCTGGTATAGCCAGCATCAGGCAAACACTGCCTCTAAAGGCCTGAATGAGCCAGAATATTTTTACTACACCCAGAGTGTGTGTAGGAATACAAGGGTTGTATGATTACGTCTCTAGGAATAAGATATAGAGATTTGGATGTGCCTAAAACATACTTTAAGCACGAAACACCGCACTTTTATCAACATACTAGCTTCTAGCTAATTAATAAAGTGCCAAAATATGAGGAATTATTCCCGACACTTTGCAGAATAAATTGTGTCGCTAAA